>NW_028186350.1:906231-950621 GCF_003343005.1 Rhea americana | reverse complement strand
CCCAAATCTTTTGGTGACTAATATCGCCATCCTCATGAATGGCAATAGAAAAGAAAGCCCACTTGCCCTAAAATGACACCTCCCCAAAGAAAACTAGCAGGAATGTGGCAGAGGTCCCAGGGACCCCACAGAGGGGCTGAGAGGTGCCGACACACTTGTTCTTCTGATCCCGCTGGTCTGACACACAATTACCAACCAGAAGGGACACGCTACATTTTGCTCAGTGTAAGTACCAGATGCTGCTGAGGATGCACTTTGAGGCCCCAAATCCTCCAGACTTGCAAGAAAGAAGAGAGGAGAAGGACTGAGAATACATCTTTGGCTCTATGATTCTTCAACCTCCTCCCAGCACAATTCCAACAAGACAAGACAGCCCTGCTTGTTTTGACCGTTAAACAAGACATTTATTTTACAAAAGCAAGATGGAAAGCTGAAATTATTGTTCAAATTAGAAGGGGCAAAGCAGCCAGGGAATCTTCTGGGACCTCTCATTTATTTACCAGCCTTGCACTGAGAGGTAGTTATGAGCAAGGTTAGTTCTTATTTTCAGCTTAGTCTGTGRAAAAGGCTTGCATTTTCCAAGAAGGAAAACAATGCACCAAGAAGATATTTTAGCTGACAAATGATAACAAGCAGGAACCAATGATTAAAAGCAGAAAATAAACTTCCTTTCTTTTCATTCATCATGCAGCTCAAGAGGCCCTGCTGTTCCCTCCAAGGGAGCATTACTAAGGATGCATCCTTCTCTTATCTTGTACCAGCTGGGAATAAACACATTCCTCAGCAAAACCTTCCACGAATGCAGTTCAGTACCAATTTCAACACAGGAAACTATTGTTTAAAGGAGATGTCTGGAGATGGTTGTCATTTTAGGACATTTTGACCACACAGCTCTGAAAGGTCTGTGCTGGGAAGTGAAATGAAAGTTTCTTAGCCCAAAGTGGAGTGTCTACTCCATAGACTACTATACACTTTACTGGATCACTTGAAGTACCAGGTTTTGGGGTGAAAAAAAATACTCCGTGAGCCACAGGGATAGCAGGTCTGCAGAAAATCTCAGGCGTTAGAGACCAGTTTGCACTGATGAAGTTAGCTTTGGCACTGGCAGTTCCCTACTTCCTAATTAAGATCATTTATCCATATTACCATTTGACTTGCTTTGCAAATAAGACTAGCCACAAGAGGACACAGGAAAGAACACAATGTTTTGGGCTGAACGCCCTGAAAAGGCCCATTTAAGTATAAAACACCCACACTTGAGTGTCCAAGAGATATTTTCCATGGATTCCATCTACTTATGAACAAAGTTTTTGTTTTGTTTTGTTTTTTAYAAGCCACTAGAAATCTCCATCCTCCCCGGGGAGTCATGACAGATCCAGATAAGAGCTGGAAGTAGCTCAAGAACAAGACACAACCCAAAGTATGGTTAACTCAAAGCCTCTAAACCTAAGTCATTACCAAAAAAAAATAAACAAATCCAGGCAAAAAAAGAATTTTCAAGTTTCCTCCTGCTTCAAGATAAGGGATAGTATCATTTAGGCAATGATAAACAGTTCCTCATGGATCTCTACTGGAAGGACGCAACTGCATAACTACAACAAGATTATTGCTTTTCAAAGTCTGCATCATCTCACACATCAGCTGCTGCTTTCACTTTTAATATGATAAAGCATATACAATGCTATTTCATGTTCTAGTCATTGCACAAAATAGCTGTTTTCAGTCAGAACAAAGGGGATATAAAGTACTTAGCACATGGATGGCAAACATCTTGTTTTATTAGCTTTTCAATCTTAATTCCTATATATTCAGATTGCATTTAATTATCATCTGTGACAAGATGTGCTAGGAATAGCAGCTGTGAGGATACATTGTAGTTTGTTATTTCAGAAGAACACAGTCTGACATTTTGATATTTCAACGAGATTTATTTCTATAAAGAAAATTCTCAATTTTCCAAGACTGATCTGTGAGAAGTTTGAGGTTGGAATGAACACATTAAGCCAGGAAGGGAAAAAAAAAAAAAAAAAAAAAAAAAAAAAAAAAAAAAAAAAAAAAAAAAAAAAAAAAAAAAAAAAAAAAAAAAAACACTTTGCTGAAGAATGCAATCAAAAATCTCCACATCTCACTGACTTTATTCCCTTTTTGTTTTACTTCTTCTCAGATTGTGCTAAGCCTAACTTTTGGACTGCAAAGAGCTTTCACCACACAAATAAGTCAGAGTTTTTTTCCACTGATCCGAGGTGGGGAGATGAATCCAAGTTGAATTTCCCTAGGATAAAGATGCTCAACCAAGGTAAAGCACTTAAGGAATATGGWCAAATTCTAGATTCTCATCTCCGTGATTTAGGGAGGAATTGGTATTGGGTTTCCCCATTTTATCCCTCTTCCTCTATCCACTGCAGCAGGAAACGGTGGTGATTGCAAGTTACCACTCGCACCAAATCCAGAAAAAACAGCAGCAGCAAAGAGCTAAAAGCAACGCTGTTTGCACCGCTTCACCCCAGGAAGTGGCCTGTAGACTCCGAGGTCATATTGCACGCGCAGAATGCGAACCGGAGAGTCAGTCTGAGCAGCAGAGTCAGCTACTCAGAGGGTCAGCAGCACAGGGTCACCAAGACAGCATAAAGTGACTTCTTCCCTCTCCGTTTCAGCTCATTTTTCAATTAAGTATTAGCGACCTTGGAGTTCAAGAGACCAAAAGTCTCAATTTTTCTGTTTCCACTTTCTTATTTTTCATTACACATCATAAAAAAAGAAAAAAGAAAAAGCAAATAAAAAGAAAAAAATAGATCTCAAGGTAGGGATGACATGACTTTCCAGTGCGAAGAACAAGCAGGAGACCTTTCTCTCCTTCCTCATCTTCAAACTGCTTACTTCCAGCTCTCCAGCTCTCTTTAGACATCTTAGAGCAGTATAAAAGGACATGAGGCTTGGAGGATGGGGTGGGATTTTTTTTTTTTTTTTTAAGCAAGCAATCCAAAATGAACCAAATGCCAGCTAACAAAAGAGAACATTTTGCATCCAGTATTCCTTTAATAACACTTTGGATTGCTAACAYTAGAGTCTTTCTATCTACATACACAGACTAACTTATATTAGTCTGCTATGAACATGCAACAGCCATGTATTTTAATGGGCAGAAACAAAGGCCAAAATCCAGGCACTTTAATGTATATTGTTATGATGAAAAGTCCTTTTATTTTACATTTCAGTTGTGGGCGTTTCAGTAAAAGGGACTCAGGGAACTGTGGGGGAGAAGAGAGAGACATTTGTSCCTCCCTTTTTAGCTGCCTTTAATAAAATGAATGAGTCTTTATCCAACCGATTTATTTTGTAAATAAAACCCTGAGTGGTCTTTGCATAACCACTCAGAAATACAAAAATAAATAGGACGTGATCTAATATGAGGAAAAAAATATATATTCGTTTTGTTCCTTACACCCTGGGAATCTTTTTATAGAGGTTAYCCGTATGCCTTTTCTTCTCTGAATGGGAATTAGAGGGAAAAATAAACATTTGGYTGTCTGCAGAAAAAACAGGTTGTACAAATGCCTTTACAGAACACTGTATCTATTTGATGWTAAATTCTGAACACTCCTCCCTAGCAAGAAGGACTTCAACTTCTTTTGCATTTGCTCCAGACTTGTTCAATATTACACTGAAAAACGGGAACTTAAGATTCTGAGAAGTTCAAGATATGACCAGCAAAATGGCCAGAGTAGTAAATAACTATGAATAGGAGACAGGGATACAYGAGAAAACTATTTGGGTGCTCGACAGTACTCGTATAAAAGTATTACACTGTACAGTGCCTCCTTTCTGCTGATCAGAGTTCGGTAATACCTCAAGAAACCTGATTTTTTTTTTTTTAAATCATTTAAATAGCTACAAGGAAGTATTTGATACAACCAAAATCATTAGCTCCTATTTGATTGTGGTTTCTCCCAGAAACATACATTAGCTTAAACTAACTACAGCTCAGGTGTTGATTACTCAGAAAGGATTAAAGCAATCAATAGCCTCGAGTTTCAGTACATTCTCTTGCTGCTACTTACCATAAAATAAGTTTTTAAAAACTGTTGGCGTATCAAAATCAACATGAGTGGGCTACAGATTATTTGCTCACCCCATGCAACATCTCAGTCAAGCCGTGAAGCTGGATGCCCCAGGATGTCAGGCAGTCTCCATCCTTGGAGGTTCTCAGGGCCCAACTGGATAAAGTCCAGAGCAACCTGGCCTGACCTCCGAGCKGGCCCTGCTTTGAGCRGGAGGTTGGATGAGGGACCTCCCGAGGTCCCTTCCAACATGAATTATCTAATCATCCTAAATTGTTACATGCAGCAGGGAGAGTAGGAGAGCTCTCTCAATACTYGTCTGTCAGTGCTGGGAAGATGAAACCAGGTGCCCAGGAGCCACCACTGAGACACAGGTCGCTGCAAGTGGCCCCATCACCAACACCACTGCCAAATCTGGCAAAGTCCCTCTCCTCAGCCTCTTTGTCAGAAGAGACAAAAAAGCTTCAATTCCTCTGTTTATCCAAAGCGATAATCACTCCTAAGTGCAGTTTGTTCAGATGAACCAGCGAGAAGCTCTGCACTCCGTTACGGAAATCTCCTTAGGGCTACACGCCAGGAGGGACAGCCATTCGCAGGCAGCGCCAGCATTTCCCCCTGCTTGTCCGAGGTGGAAAAGGGGCATGGACCACATTGCATCACTCCTGCCTGCACAGCGCTCAACTGCGTTCTCACTTTGAAAGCTCCCCTTTTAGCACTTTGATATTTCTATAAAACTTCCTTTCGCAACCACATGAGGCAGGACTTAGCAATGCTCTTGTTGTTCTTATAAAATATGATACCGCTTCTCCTCTAAGCCCTGTTTTCCCTCTGATTCTGCAATCTTCCCAATGACTGGTAGGAAAGTAGTACCCTATGAAAAGATAGATACTAACTTTCCCGTTTCATTGGGATTATTTTTTAAGGAGAAAGGGTAATGAGAATATTGTGTAACACACTGAAGAAGTATTATAGCTCTATGTTAATACACCTCTATCATTCTTATTGTGTGATTATTTAAAGTGCTGAGGTAATTCGGTAGCTTTAAAACAATATTTACTTCATATAGTAATCAACCTCTATCTAATCAGGAGCACAATCATCGCCTGTAAGACACTGTCACTGTGCTAATGATAAAATTCTTCGTATTATTCAATTATCCATCTCTGTCACTGGGATGAGGAATTAACTATCTTTAGAAGAGTTAACCATTAAGATGCTGTGAAATTAAAAAAAAAAAAACAAAAAACAAGATTTATAAAGGTGCAAGGTTTCCACTGGTATTGTACTACATTTTAAAACAACGTTGCATAAATATCGATTTAAGACCGGCTACATGCAAGGCGCTCTAATACCACATCCAGTAAGTGAATGGAGCAGCTAAAYGTTTGGTGTGTCACAACCTATAAGACTGCTAGAAATAACTTATAATTTGTTATGCTATTTTAAGTGCTTCTTTTCATATATTTCCCACAGTGTTCACATAGGGTAGGCCTTAATAGTCCAAAATCAAACCATTCTAATATAGGGTTGGCAGCCACACARGTCTGCATTTCACCCATTTATTTAAAAATACTATGTTATAAATACCTATTATTTATTACCAACAAATAACCGATATTTTTACTTCCAGCAAAAAGAGGGCTTTGAAAAAAAAACAACATCATCATAGTAATTCCAAATGGAAGTAGTTAGACTAAAGCCCAATTTCCATAAGTGATAATTAAGAAACCTTCACAAAGACCAAATAGGTTTCTGCTCCAATTTTACGCTGGCAGTTTCTTGTAAAATGCACAAAAAAACCTATTAAGATGCATGAAGTCCTCAGTTAAATGCCAAAGGAGATTTAGAGTAAGACTAAGACTGCTGCAGGAAACATACAGTTGCTTCTTTGATTCAGTGTATAAGTTGCGGTGATTTTCTAGAGCTGCAAGTTTTCACACTGCATCAATAAAAAAAAAAAGTATACAACTGCCAAGCCACAGAAGTCTTTTTTTCTTATTATTATTATTGTTCCTATGCTGCCAGTCTCTAAACACACTTTCTGGGTTTTAGTATCATTTACAATGAAATCTTCTCASGATTTCCAAGTAGATCAAGACACAGTTTATATAAATATATGGAAAAAGTTATTGGGTTTTTTTTAATCATATGTCTAGCCAAGGGCATGATTGGAATTATGGGTAGAGTGATACACAAGCAAAATTACTAAACAGTACCAAAAATAAAACTGTTATCTTAAGATGAACACATCTCTACATAGTATTAAACACATTTCTTGCAAATATGAAGACTAGACATGAAACAGAGTCTCAAAGTGTCAACTTAATATTAGAAACAAACCTGAGCATATCCATAGACAGAGGTGGAGCCAGCTCCACAGAAATTGAGAGAAATATGAACAGAAAGGCAACTGTAACAAAAAAAATTACTTACTAGCATCCAACATTTCGGGATCTTACCTCCTCGCTCCTCTGCCCCACAAGCTCTTTCCCAGGACTTTGAGGTCTAGGAGAGCCAGCRCCAGGTGCAAACACCCCACATACATAGCTCATTTTAAGGCTCCTTTGACCCGTATGTAAATTGATATTGTAATAAGCTCTAGGAATATTCTTTTATGCAGCCAAGCAGTTCAAGGGATAGTCTTCAAGTCCWACAAAAGCACCACCTGAAGGAAGGCTCTACCAAATGCCACTTTCTACGTGGAAGCCTGAGCAATGGCACTTGCTTGAGCAAAGAGGCACATGCAACTCCAGGCCATAGCACACATCACCTGTAGAGAAATGTGTGTCAGAGATACYATGAGGTGTCTTGCTCACCTGGAATGATACCTATTTCTGCCTTTGGTCACTCCAGCAAGTCCTAATAAAGTCCACTATACACCAGCGCGATATTTTGAGTAAAGACATCTATACTAGAGAACATTTTAACCACAGAGAGCCTTACAGCAGGRTCTTGCCCTGATACCTCGTGGTCTCACCAGAGATGGATGATGTGAGGAGGGATCAACCRTGACAGCATGAAAGTTTCCCAAACAGAGGGGAGATAACCACTAAAACCACTCATCTCCATTAGAAAAATGAAGATTTGAATAGCTAATCCAGGCAGGCTGCAAGAATCCAGGGAGGAACAGTATCTCTGACTGCAGGAAAAACCTTGGTCTCACTCCTGACCAACTGTACATAATGTGATGAAGAAAAAGCTGCAGAAAACGTTAAATAGGTGATGTGGCTAATAGGCATTTCAGGAACTGCTGCCACAGTATGTTTTCACAAAACTAATACAAAGTCCTGCGGAAGGTAGCTTCTTCACAGGTTAATGATTTGTTGGCGTGCTGTGCAGAAAATCCCACTTCACTGTAAATGTGTAATTGATTCCTTCCTACTCAGTGCTCCTTACGGACACAGAGTAAATGCTCTCCAGTCTCAAGAGTCATCTAACATCTGTACTATGAGATGTGACTTTTCGCTATTTGTTTAGGAAGACAGATCCAAATCTCCTGAGGAGAGTTTTGGAGACTGAGGTAGGCCCCAAAACACAAAACACTCACACTGAAAGACAGAACAAGTCTTAAAACCAGAATTGCCTCCACAATATTAGAAAAGATCTGATTACTGTGGGCGAACCTATCATTACTTTCCCAAAGATCTTTGGGAGATGCAGGGAAGTGGAAATGGAGGAYCCAGCTACACCACCAGGAATATATTTGGAAGAATGCTGAAGATAGTTTGGCCCTACATCAAGAAGGCTGGAACTTCCTGGTCATCTGAAGAGTAAGAGATTTTGAGAAAGTCTAATGAGGATATTGTTCGGACATACACAACAACATGTGCTATGCAACCAGGCAAATCCTTGCCTGTAGGGAGTCAACTCCATCTCTTAGAGTATGATCTCAGAGCATGAGACTAATTTGAGACACTCCAGCAGAGACAGAGACCTGCTAATGACTCTGGACTTGACTGAGCCAGAAACGGTATATTTACTCTTAGCCCCAGAGAGTAAATAAACTAAAAACTAGAGAGACTGGACTAGAGAGATTTTGATATTTGAGCAAGACARCATCCCTTCACCAAGCAGCCACAAAAATTATCTGTACAGATTTCTGAGATGAATGATTACCATCTTCACAGTTTTGGTGAATACCAATGGGCCAGGAGATCATCACACATTTGGACTTTGCAATGGCAATTGTAGTAGTTTGTAATAAACCCAGGGACCTCTTGCAAGCAGGATGTACTGTAATATGAAAATAAAYATGCTGAAGGTCAAGTGACATGATACAGTCTCCCCACTGAGGTAGTAGTGTTATTGTCCCCATTTCACTATTCCGGACTTGCACTAGGGAACAGTAGGCATTTAGCCTACTTTAATCCAAAAATAAATGGGTCTCTGATCTCCATTTTTTTCATCCCCCCCCCCCCCAAAAAAAAAAAAAAAAAAAAAAAAAAAAAAAACACAGTCCTGCTCAATCCTTTCGCTGAGATGAAAGGAAACTGACTCAGAACACCCTAGGCCTAGAAGAGCAGTTATGTCCTATTAAASCAGATCCTTATGAGAGTAGTCCATAGTAAAGGAACAAAAGAAGGRTCAGAGGAAGGGTGATAAAGGCAGACTGAATGTAGAATATACAGATAATAGTACATAACATCCAAGAGCCTAACATGATCGTTGTCCAGTTAGAGGAAACAATTATGCAGTTGCCACAAGCAACAAGGAGGTAAAAAAGGTGAGGCGCTTCAGGACACCTTCAGAAGTGATAATGTGCRTAAGCAGGTTGGCCAATAGATTGATGATAATATCTTACGGTTTCACAAAACTCGGGCAAAGGCTGTGAGAATCTGCAGGCAGCAGCGAGTCAATGTCTTGAGGAAGACAGATATCATCCACACACCTGCTTTGGTTTTGATTCGACAGCAAAGATCCCCAGAGACTGAAGAGCTCCTTTGAGGTCCTGAGGATTTCATCCATCYGAGACTAGACAGCTCCGCTGCCTCTGAAGGCAGTTTCTCCAGGACCTCTTGCACTTCTCTCTGTAGATCAAAGGACTACAGAAATTTTATTTGTCTTCYCCTGTCAATGCTGAATTTGAAATTCTGACAAATCATGCACTTTCTAGGAATACAGTCCTTCCCAAGACATCTCTGCACTCCCAAGAAAACGTGATCCCTTGGGAGGGCCCAATTAGAAGTTTCATTGCTTTGAAGAAGCTATTCAAAAGAATGATGTAGAAAATAGTCTCTTTTAAATGTAAAATGGGACTCTCCACGATTGAAGACAAAGTGAAAGCAAATGTAAAAAAGGGGAAAATTACTAAAATAAAGCCTGGGAAGCATCTAGGAAGTTCTGCTGTTATTCAGCATGGGCACTTAAAGCCAATTCTTCCTTTTTCATCCTCCAGTGCTGGGGCCCTGACAGGGTTATTCTTCTCCAGCTYGCATTCTCAAATTCTAGTGCAGGAGCATAATCTCTATATTAAACTGCAGAAGAACAAACAGTCGAAGGATGATGTTACAGCAGCTACCACAAATACAAAAAAAAAGGGCAAAAAAGTTAGTTCAAGTATTTTAACAGTAGGAAGACTAATAAATCTTCTTTTTATTCACCCTGCTCGCTCTATTATTTCTCTATACTACATGGGAATAGCAACAAACATAAAAGTAGTGCTCTTTAGACCTATTAATACAGTTTCTAAAAGAATTAGAACATCTGTTTACAATGGCATGACTGCTATTTGCATGAGAGCTGAGAACCTSTACATTATCACCTGATTCATCTACAGATTCACTTTATATTTTMCTTTCATAATACAACCATCAAATATGACATACTGCAGTTGACAGGTTCAGACTGAGAGGGAGCACAAGAGGAAACATTTGGTTTTAGATGTGGGATATCACATTTATCCTCATTAGTGAGAGGTAACACCCACACATAACTCAAAGTTGTCAACACGGTAGAGATCTAAATCATGAAAATGCCACTTTTTCCCCCAGCTCAGAGAGAGATCTTTTCAGGTTTTCACATTTTTGAGTGCTTTTGGAAAACTGTAAAAAAAAATGTTACATTCAAAGGACACTTTAAGTCAACCAATGCAAATCTGCAAAATTAGAGCTTGGAATTTTTTTKGAGCTTTTTATTTTTAGAGGCAGAATACAATTGACCAGTGAAGATAACCTTCTCTGGCTCTGAAAAAAAAGAAAAAAAAACAGTTTTAAGGACAGAAAAGATCTGTTCAGTCACCCTTAGAACAATATACATTCTAATAAGAACAGAGCATATTCTCAGTTACTGGGTTTAGAAAACAGAGGAGACAACTAACAGAACTTCTCCCACAGCCTTATGCACATTAAGAGCTATTCTGTACAAACACCATAAAACKTGAGTTCCCAGCTGAGCACATCTCAGGCCAAAGAGTGTTCGGATGGGGATTCTCTCAGTCTGTTGGGTATTCCCTTGCCTTTTGAGACTATCGGACAAAATCTGATCCAGCTGAACTATGGCACATGTGAGGCATGCCCCTGCTTCTCAAACTTCATGCTTGCTTCTATCTGGCAAGCCGCAGATAAGAACAGTCTCTCTCTGAACACACTATCTCTTTCCAATTTCCCTCTATGAGGATTTCGCTGTTCCTACTCTGAGTACCTTTCCCTCAGTTTTCTTCTCTCCCTCATCTAAAACTCAGTTCCTAATACACCCCAAGATCTATCTTCCTACGTTGCGTTTCATTTCTCCCTGCCCAGCACTACAGTTTAATACATTCCATTATTCTATCTATTATGTGGCAAAGATTTTCCTCTTGCATTCTCAGACTTCACTATATTAGCCAATTTTTCATCTCTAGAGTCCAGTCTGTTCCTACCATTGCTGCTCTGGCTTCTGATGATAACTACAGGAGGGCAGGAAGACTAACACAAGGCATGTCATAATAGGATAAAAAATACAAAGTTTAAGTCATCACATGCATGATAGCACATGAAAGGAGGGGAAAGTTCTGCAGACGCCAAGCCTGCTATTGTGGAGCKGGCTGGACAAATGCATGCCTAAAAATGACTCTACGTGCAAACRCCATATTGGCCAGCAGCAAATTACCTTTCTGCTAGAAGCACATATGGAATGGAAAAGAGGAATCACAATTCTTTTCCCAAATCTTTGTGTTGTCATTTGCTAAGGCGCAATAAGGTACAATACATGGTCATTCCCACTCCAAGGACCGTAGTAAGCCCTAGAACTACCTTCATAAAGCATAACCAAGCCACAGCAAAGCAGCAAGAGTTTGGCACTCAGCAATTATCACTATCCAGCTTTTAAAATTCACTGAACACAGCAAGTGTCACACAGATGTATATTTTAACATCCACAGTGAAAGAACTGAAATCCCAAACGATGAAAGTTAGAAATGTCTCACCAAGATTAGTAGAGTTTTCACATCTAATACGCCTTATGGGGTAAGGGGAAACRCGAAACACAGATTACTGTGGCTCCGTAACGATAAAAGATAGCATGGAAAATACAGTGAAAGTGATGGATGTTTTCAAATCCATCTTAAGTTATGATTTAATTTAATCTAAGGGAACATCACCAACAGAGAACTCAGACTGCCGGCAAGAGGCTGTATCTAAGTGTTGAACCATAAATTAGAAACATGCACGAGTAACTGTTATCAAATGCTCTAAATAACCCTGATAAATATGAAAAAAAAATGCTTATAAGGCCAAACAAGGAAGGAAAACGAATCCAGGGAAGAAATATCTGCAGTGTTTATGTGATCTTTGAGAAAATAAAGTCTTGATATTCAACTAGGAGATTCATTAAGAAAGGTTTTTCCAGTAGAGCTTTGCAAACAATAGAGTTTATGATCAGGGGTTTTTTGTTGTTGCTTTTTGTTTATTTGTTTTTTGGAGCAACTGAAAAGATACAGAATAATAAGCCAGAATGAACAAATAAGCCTGCTGTCATAACCATAACCCAACTCATTGATAACATCATCTTTCAGCTCCATTACCACTCATTGCATTATGTCTAAACATAGACTATAAACTCTTCTTAATTTTGTTTGTAAAGCATTCTGTATATTTAGGGAGCTATCTAAACAATCATAAATTAAGTTATAAGACCAAAGGAGGASTCTGGGGGAGAGCCAAGTCTTGTTGTCCTCCAGAGAAAGCTGCAGGAGGAACGAGAATAAGCTGAAGAGCATGAAAAGATATGAGGCTGCCTTTGAAATGAGTTGTTTTAGGAGACAGGGATCAAGAACTGAAGGCTGGAGCTTCAAGCAACAATTAGAAACGTCTGGTAAATTTAGGATAGTCACAGTAGCAGTAAAGCATCAGATGTATTAAATAAAGGGTCATTCCAGTACCAAGTCATGCTCAGCTGCAAAGACCGTGCTCGGAAGAGGTCTACCCATAGAGCCCCTAGAAGACCTCTGCAAAGGATGTGAAGACATTTAACAGGAGATAAGTACATGCTCATTTTAAAAGTATTATGTTGTCACAAGGTTTTGTCAAGGGACAACATTGAACGCGATGTCTGGAGCCAGCCACATGGCAGACATGCCTCCGAATGGCAGTATTTTGGAAAACTGAATCAGAACTGCATAATAAAATACCCACATCCTAACACATTTTACCATAAAAATAATACTGTTCAAGCATTGTTTTAAAACAGTTTGTTATGAGCAATAGGACAGATACTGAACCTCATTAAAATAGTTTTTGCATTCAAAGAGAGGATTAAAAAAACAAAATCATTCTGTGTAACGTCGGGGTAGAAACCTATCATGATTTGCTTTGAAAYCTCCCATTGCTTCATAACACAAAATACCATTTGAATGTGCAAAATGTATAAATATTAAAAGCTGAAGGAATTAAATCTGTGTCCCGAGAAAAGACTTAACCTTAAAAGGACAGAACATTAAAGCTGTTTAGGGAAACTAGTAGAGAGCATTTGCAACTATACAGCATTAAGAGTTTGGCAGGAAACTATGTTTAAAAGACTCCTTTACTGCCTTTAAAATCCTCTTGTTTAAAGGAACAATTTAAGAAATTATTTTCTGCATATACTCATACATTAACACACACACAAAAGTTTACATATAATCTTTCATATTCCCATATTTGCTCAAAAGACACAGACAAGAGGAAAACCTCCTTTCTTCTTAGATGTTTTTTATTGCCAAAATGCTCACGAGTCTACCAGACAGCTCTGGTAAGGAGCAAAAAGAGACTGTAAAAGYATCTACCCATTTGTACTGCACCAAATCAAACTGAAAATTCGTACGTTGTGCTAGCTGAATTAAAAGTGCCATTAGTGTCAGAACTCATTACCACCAGCCACTGACAGAAAAAGGATGCTGCAGTAGATAGACATGAGGTTTGATCCAGCATGGAAATTCCTACAGAAGAACATATACTTGCTTAAAAAAGAAGAAGAAAAAAAGAAGACACACACACATATATAGACATAAAAAAAATATACCTTCTTAGACCTGGAGAGATTTAGGAAACTTTGAAAGAATAGGATACAAAACACAAACAGCTAACATTCTGGAGAAGCAGCACACTGACGACAGCTCTAAGGGTCTGCTCATAAGATTCAAAAATCTGATGGCTCCCCAAAAATAATTCACTCTTGAGAGAATGAAGAGAACATTCACTCTTGTTCCAAGAGAAAATAAAACCCTAAGAAGCACAAACTGCGACAAATCAGGCATGCCAAACTACATACACTACACATTTCATGCACAAGGCAGAAAAATACTATTTTTAGTTGCACAATACCACTGCTTCTGAAAAGATCCCAATATGCTTTACTAATATTTACCAACTTATTCTCAATGTTTTATAAGGTAGGGAGGTATTATTATATTGTCCTTGTCCAATGAGACAGTCAAGTCTCATTTTCCATTTCTATAAAATCATTCTCCTTTTTAAAATCCTTAATTAAAAAGCAAGCCATCACCTCAAAGCCAAAGGATTATATGTAGGTGGAGATTTATTCTAATGGATCTCAGGGCTARGTTAAGTTTTAACCATCTTTCTTTATGTAGGGAGATAGACAATTCTAGCATGAATTTTTCTGGCAAGAGTAGTCCTTGCAATTTCCCAGCAAACATTTAGACAGTGTCCTTAATCTCTTTCGTTGAAGTAATGTTTCCTCCTTCATGTTTTAGTCTCTATGCGGTGAAAAAACAAAACAGAGTAATGTTAAATACTAGCATTTTAAAGCGTACCTTCCATGACATACACCAGGGACCCCACATCTCCTTCTTTGATGATGCAGCTGTCTTTGCCATACTCCACCGGATACATACAATCCACAATCTCCTGGATCTGTGACAGTTCCAGATTCTTCATGAAGTCGTTGTCAAGGATTGCTTCCTTTATTAGTTCCTTGGATCTAMAACAAGAAAGGCAAGATTTATTAACATGTCCATCAACTGAGCTCATTAGCAGCATGCGAAGTTTAGTACAACTGCAGTGTTCCAGTGTGTCTGCATTTTTTTGCAAAAACTCCAGGGTTTTTCCCCAAAATATGATGAAAGTCAACTATAAAAGACTAAACAAAAAAAATTGTAAATAAGTTTTAGATAGGTCAAGTTTTAATTAAAGAGTAGATTCCATGTGATTGCAAGATTCTTTTAGCTATGAGTTTCCTGTCTATGATAACTTCAAAGACTAAGACAGCWACCTGAAATATCTTCCACATACAGAACTGAAAGGAAATAAAAATTTAAAGCTTTTACTTAGTTGACTGAATTTTCTATTAAATGATAGAGAATGGGAAATATAAAAGCAGGAGATACTCAAAGAATGCCCTCACATATYGTGTTAATCAAACTCCAAAGGCAGTGAGACTCAGAGGAGACACCATCATTGCAAAAATAGCACCACCATTCATTCCTTTGACTGCTCATTAGTGGAATATTCAAAAAAATTTTACTTGTTTGCAAAAAATTATGCAAGTAGTTTTGGTTTTGAATGCAACTGTGTTAGAAGTCTCAAGTTCTCCACTTTTAGAAGAGTTTAGGAGGGAAATAGCTGTATCTGAAAACAGAAAATAGAGGTGCCCTTCTAGCTTTCTCTGGGGGACTATGCAAATGGAGATGCAGCATAACCYGCTTTCTCCAGAACCGCCTCTGCAAGTGTAATCTTACAAAAGGAAGAATCAAACCATTTAGGTGTTTTTCCTGATTTTTCTGAGATTTTGTCAATTCGTATCACTACAGYGCTCCCCACACGCTGTGACACACTCAGGTACTACTGCTAAGACCTGACACGCTAGTCAATATGCTGAACAAACCCTTGAATATTCCCTTCAGATCGTCAAGTCCAACTTAATCTACCTGCTAATGCAGCATAACTACAACATTATGATACGTATTTTAAAAAAGCCTCCCAAAGCAACTTTGTGCAAACGAACAGCTGAGGATACTAAATGCCTACAAACCAGGGCTTAAATAGGATAATTAGAAAGGAAAATCACTTCCAAATGATACGTTTGCTACTGAGCCATCTCTGTACGATACCTTTAAAACTTTGAATTTGTGGGAATACAAAAGCACACAGCTTCTCCCCGTAAGTTTGCTTGGCTTTTACTTTCCGGAGGTGGAATTTAAGGAGTTTCCAGAGATACCATCGCATGATAATTCAACACAAAACCCCAAAAACTATTGTTATAAGCAGCTAAATTAAAAAACACACRAGGAGCATCTAAGGAGCAAGGCAACCTTTAGCACAGTTGGGAAGATTTGTTTGCACTAACACCTCACTGTATGTGCTCATGGAGAAGGCTTTGCCACCAGCTGGTCTGCACTCAGCAGACACAAGTAGATGCACACTAGGAACGAGTTTGAGGTACAACTCCCAGCTATCCCTCCTGAACCAGCTTTCGGCTTCAAACACTAGCACGTGTTCGATCCGTAGGATCGGACTAGACCTAGACCAAGCTAAAAGCCCTGTAACACATCCAGAGTGGACATCAGGTCCTCAGCACTTAGCTTCTCACTCTATGGATCCACTTCAGTGGGCTGAACAAATTGCTAACGTGGACATAGCCCGTGTGGACGACTGCAACCTGCAGAACTCAGGCACTGGAATGAGTTTTATCTTGTTGAAATAATACAGAGAATTAAGTTTTTTTTTTTAAGATAATGTTAGTGAATCATGCTCTTCTGAAAGATAGCCAAACTGGGGCTTCAGAAGTCCAAAAAAAAGTAAGCTTTAGGGATATTCTGTTTTACAGCGCTTAAAGTATACCTCAAGGTTATGTACAGCACCAATTTAGTTCTTTAACATTTAGGATTTTTATGTTTGTGATTGTTTTAGGATTATTACAATAAAACATACGACTTCACAACAACATCCATTAGTACTGACCTACTGAAGTGCAGGATGTGAAGCAGGCCACTTTTCAGTACCATTTGTAAGTTAAAAAAAAAAAAAAAAAAAGACTGCTTTGAAAACATTTGCTCCTGTGAAACCTTATCTGACTTCACGTAGTGTCATTCCCATTCCTACTGCAAGCAAATAAAAGCCATCAGAAAAGCCGATGCTGTTCTCGCCTTTGGTAATAAAAGGCTGGTAATGTATAAGGTTGACCAGATGACAGATAACCTGCTCTCCCTGCTCGTTGGTTCTTCTCTGCCACAGTGAGACTGGAGTCTTTCTAGGCTAAAACTTGACTAAATACTGCTCTTTCAGCCCTAGCCACCCCCACAGGTCCCCAAAACCCTCATGACAAAGGCTCTAATTATTAGCATTACTCCAACTGCATGCCAAAGGAGAAGACATAATAAAAGCTTTCACATTAGTCACATCAAGCAGTGCTGTGGGTTCAGCCATTTCTTTCATTCCAAGCCTCAAAAATGAGACTTTCTCCTTGATAAAAATAAGGTCAGTCTTTCCAGCAGCGTGTTTATAAAACATCCACAAGAGACTGGAGGGAATTCAGAGATGGTTGAGGTTGGACCTCCTCCGTTATTTTAGAGGCCAACAATAACAAAAATAAAAGGTTTTTTTGGAGGAACCGAGCGCAATGAAGAATTTGAAGGCATCCAGAAAACTTGGCCTGGTTGATGGAGACGGATCAGCACAGAGGCTAAGAAAAACCCAYTGGAAGTTCATTTGGGGGTAAAAGCAGCAGAACATACATCCATGACGGCAGCAAACTGTATGAACCTGAGAGTTCAATATTATTCTTCTAAGAGGACCTCTGAACTAAGAGACTCACAGCATAAAAAGCCTCGATCCTTCAACACAGAGGTCTGGCAGAGATTAAAGCTCTGGTGCTCACTAAGTCATTCAACCCCTTTTTAATGTCAATAATAAAACACAACCATTAAGATGAAAAGCATGCCAGCCACAACATCGATAACATGCTTTCTCTGGCAAAACCCAGCCTATTCAAATTAGATAGCTCCATAGAAYAGTCTGGATAATAACTCCGCCACATCTGAACATTAAAGAAAGAAAGAAAAAAAAAAAAAGTATTGCTTTAACCAGCTCTCCTTCAATAATGGGACTTCAAATACAAATGGAGCACCTCCAGATGCTCATAAGCAGTGTCTCGTTGTAGGAACAAACACCTTGTGAATGAGCTCTGCGTTTACRACTGTATTCACATCATGCTATAGTACGTTTTGTAGCGTAAAGCCGAAAAACCTTTTCATCAGTAAATTTTCCATCTGTCTTAAAAAAGAAAAAAAGAACAAGCTTAGCTTGAACTCTTCGAAAATTAGTTGATACTAAAAATACATYGTCATAGCTACAGTAAGATTAACTCTATTGCTCCGTGGAAGAGAGAGTATTCRTCAGGCTAATAATACAAAAAAATTATTCATGCAATGTAGATTACCATTCCCACATGCTTGGCAAAGTACAGTCCTACAGCTTCTTCTAGATTTTATTAAACAGTTTTCCTTCAGTAATTCACACAAAAATATTTCAGGTAAATGGCATCTATYCCAGACACATTTATACATGCGTCTGCTTTTCAATACAAAAAGCACTGAAAACGGTCACACTCACGCCATCAGAAGGAAGTCATTCAAACAAGATAGTCATTTCATTTTGTTAGTCCTTCTGATTTTTAAGGGGGTTTATTTTGTATTTTCCAATTCAAGTCTCTAAAGGAGATGACCTGCAAATAAAATAAGGCAACACTATTTTCTTCTCAAGGACAGCGCATTTTCATGAATATTTACTTAAGCATGTGGACGGTCATTCAGAACAGAAATCAGGTGGGGAACTCTCCAGAGGTGGGGAACCTAGCAGTAAGCCATCACCAAATTGGCTTAGGTCCATTAAGGTAACGAATATGGCACCAGTAGGTACAAGTTAATTCATATAAGACATGCAAAAAGCACCTTATTTTTGGAAAACTYTTCCTAATTCAGAAAAACCTATATTACCGGCTGCAAGAGAGAAGCTCCTTAGAGGGAAAGGACATAAATGCATGTTAAATTACATGTGCACCTCCTAATCCTTTACGATGGGCTGGTCCTGTCCTCCAGCCAAATCAAACCCAGTGGATCTATGTTGGCCACTAACTACGCCAGCAAGCAAGTACAACAGCATGAGCAGCAAAATGCCTCAAAAATATTCAGCCACATTTCCCAGGTAGGAGCTCAGCACAGAAGCTGTGCCAGGAAAGGCTCGTATTAAGGTTTACTTTATTGCTGCGGCCACAGTGAAACGCAGAATCCGGCCCAGCATTTTGATGAAAGCCCTGTTGCTAACATCTGCTGGCTACTCAAATATGCATGAATGCAGAAAATAAAAAATCTTGTTTTATAGCAGATGCAATAAAACAGTTGGAGGTGTTATGCAGCCCTAGATCAGAAGCAAAGTTACTGCTGTAGTAGTTTGCAGCGTACGCAGTCATATACAAAACCCTTTTTTACAGATTGTTACTCTGCAGTTTACATTTTATAAGAGCAAAGTTRAAGGTAATCACAACCTCTTAACTCAAAGCACCAAAAAATAAAACCCACCCACCCTATGCTAGATTTGTACCTTCAGGCGCATACAATAAATATTAGAATAAAGGATTAATCTTCATCCCAAAAGGTYTTACTTCTACATCAGAAATGCTGCCTGCTGACTTTAACAAAAGGAATAACACATGTMCAGACGGAAAAAAATACTGCAATATAGATCTAGGGAAGTTTGCAAGAAGGGCTTTAGATTTCTGCAACRTATTGCATTGGTAGAGCAGCAGTTTGCAATGGGCCTTGCACAAACCTTACGTCAAAAAGGAGCTATAGCAGCTACACGGCTACAGTTCTCCAGGGAACAGACTACTGGGAACAGTTGATTTAGCAAAGGTGGACCAAGAAAAAAAAAAAAAAAAAAAAAGTCTGGAGTTCAGTATAGGAAACACTAACAGAACATTTGGGAAGAGATCTGAATTTCCTGCTGTTCACAACTGTAACATTGCAGCTACATACTGAAACCACTTTGAGCTACCAGGCTGTGGAGATAGCCTACTGGAACAAAACCAAAAAGCAGTATACCAAGCAAATAAGGCTGGAAAATGTCTATGCAAAAAAGTACTCACTTAACAGCAGAGAGGAAAAAGTCCACAAGAACAGAATTTCTTCAGCTATTCCTCTAAAACTTTTTTTTTTTTTTTTTTTAGAGAAAAGAAAACCATTTTTCAATACAAACTTTTATGCTCAATACTCACGTGAGAAAAATACATTTATTCTAGAGCCTCAGGCACCAAGGATATTCAAACTGCTACAAATGACCTAATGCACTACGTTTTGGAGGGAAAGATCTACAGAAGTTCAACCAAGTAGACACACAGTGCTTACTGCCAGGACTGAACTTCCAAGTAGTAAAAGTGCAGCTCCCTCAGAGAGGAGAGCTCATTATTTGCTGATATTGTAAATATTGCTCAGAACTATTACAGTCAGCAGCATCTGCCTGGTGATAGTTCCTCAATGCTGTAAAAATCCAAATTAAATTAAATACACTCAACGTATATCCTTTGCACCTCTCCACTAACTACATCCAGCAAGTATATTTGTAGAAATTTACCCCGAAACACTACATTTTGGGGGAGCTTCCATATCAGTATTCCTCCAGAGGTCAGAGTTACCAGTTAGGAACTTTCTTCTCTTCTTCTAGCTCATCAGCAAAACCATGGTCTGGTTTGGGTTGTAACGTCATTAATAGCTGATGACTCTACGTTATCCATTTATTTTGGCTATGGATAAAGTCTGCTTTAAATACCTCTTAAAGGGAATTTTAAATATAACTCCTGAGAGTTATTCTGATCCCATTAACTGGAAACAGAGTAGGGTTCAAGTCCTGGACTGAATAAGAACGGCCTTTTAATATGCTTGATGATTTTCTACCCAGTGCTTGCTTTTTCCACAGCATACAACCCACAGTGTGTTTGGCTTCAAATTTCAAGAGGGGAAAAAATAAAAAAAATCTGGGCAGGACCTTAAACATCTTCAGTGCAGACTGTTGCTTCATAGCTGGGGGAAGAATATGTTCTTTAGAACTGCACACTGAAATTTTTTAAACTGACATTTTGATTAAAGACACAAGCAACAGGAAAATCAACTGTGCCCTCATCTAAACCTAAAACCTTGCCTACTTAAATACGACCTTTAGTTACAGGAATAGAGGAGCTGTGTAGCAAACGTGCTGACAGACAGCTCTAGTTCGGATTTCTAAATATATCAGTAAAAAAACCATGGTTCATTTACCCTATAGATCATCATATTTTAGCATCAACATTTAAAATGTGAACTAATTTAAGAAAAAAGTTAAACTCTCCTTTCACCTACCCTGCAAAATGTTGTCAGCACAAAAAACACTGTAAGCAAGCGTCAGGGGTGGGGGTGTTGTTAACTCATATTTTGACGTGTCTCACCCCACAGATTTTAATTTATCACTTTTTTCTAGGTTAGTATTTTGCAGTCTACAAAAAAAAATAAATAAAAATAAAATAAAGCTTTAGATACCGGAAATGTTGGCACGCTCATTAAGGAAAAGTTGGCTGTTGCCAGCAGAATTTGCCTGCTCTGAAATTATCTGGCACCTCCGAGGAACTCCTACAGGAGCTACATTGGGAAGCCACTGCCGATACCCTGGAACAGGATATATCAGTGACTCGATTAGCTGAAGCAAACAGTGCCCTGATGCATAAGCTTTGGCCAGTTAATTATAGGCCAAAGCACATAGCAAGGTCATGGCAAAGGAGGAACGGGACCTCTCCAAGAGGCAACCACATGCCTGGGGGGGGGGGGGAACTTTTTTTTGTCATGTTGCCACGTTCAACATGTACAGCCAGTCTGACCAAGCTGGAGGTTTTTCAAGCTAATGAAAATATAAGAAAAAAAATATATATGCACCCATATGTCATGATGCCGAGGGTACCATCTGAACTCTCCATTTCTACCTGCAGGGTTCTGTTATAAAGATTGGGTAGCGGAGAGAGAGACAACGCATATTGAAGGCCACAGTAATATATCTTAAAAAGAAACGTCTATTTTAAGGCAAGAGTTTCTTCATCAGTTAGTCAATTATCCACGTACACTTGGCAGTTCCCAAGCAGTAAACCCTGACCGGAGGCAAGTATAAGGAGTCCAGCTAAATGGCACCTAAGAACAGTTCTCCAAAGTTTATTAGCGTATTTTGAGGCCTGCATCACTTCAAAGTGATAAATGAACATGTGGACAGAGAACTGCATTCAGATGCCCTGGAGAAGAAAGTTACTGATAGCAGTTACAGAGATGGACTTCACCCTGGTGGAATAAGCAGGAAATCTGCCAACTGGATGATAACCTAATTTAAATAGATGCAGAAATCCAATTAGAGCTCCTCTGAGCAGAGACAGCTCATTCTTGTCTCTTGGATTAGAGGCTACAAACATTTTGTGATCTTTTCTAAATGTGCTGTTGCCTAGGCAAAATGAATGTCTTCTGCAAAAGCACTTTGCTCCTCGTCGGCATAAGAGCACGAGAAGAGAACACTGTCATGATAGCGTAAGTATAAAGTTGCCTCCAGTGTAACTTTAGGATGTGATTTCACAGATGTGACTTACGAAAGAAGATCAGAGATTCAACAGTCAATTCATACGATTCAGCTAACCCTTCCGATGGATGTCACTGTCAGTGCAGAAGTTGCTTTGGTCCTTCCGCTTTACTGGTGCTGCCTGGAGAAGTCCCGGTTCAAACACTATAGGTGTACAACAGCAGACTGCAATATGAAGAATCCCAAGTTTTTGAATATTTCTAGGGATCTTAGGGAGAAATACTTCTTGCTTCTTTAAGAGTCAGTAAAAGGACCATCTTGCAGACTACGTCTAGTCTAATAACAAACCAGATTTGCTGGGCAAGCACCTCCGGCCAAACAATAGAGAACTCTAAGCAGCCTAAATACCAAGTCATACAACTTGATAAAATTTAAACAGAGAAAGAAGAACTATAGCAGAAAGAAAAGCAGCAAGGCTGGGACTCCTAGCAGGAAGGTGCCACTGACTGTTTCTATCCGGCCAGATCAGGGAGAGATTGTCATATTTGGAATATTATCTTCTAATTCTTATTCCCGCTGCCTGTGTATTGATGGTCTCTATCCTGCTGAGCTTTGAAGACTATCCAGACAGCATTGCCTCATATAAAATGCTTTCTGTTCAGATGTACTTTTGCACTAATCTTGTTTTAGTAAGTCTATTAAGAATCCCAGGCCATTATTTGTACTTCTGCCTTTGACGTAACCAAAAGCAAAATCCATCTAGTCCATAAAGCAATATAGAAACACGACGCACAGGTCTGGAGCAGAGGGACGGACTAAGGTGTTCTCTTCATTGAGGCGTGCTACAGGCGGGATCAGGGCCTCACAGCCGTGGCCAGAACGCCTAGCTATAAAGCAAACATGAGAGAAGCATAAGGTGATTAACTTCAGAGAAGCAAATTTTCCTTAAAAGCCAACATGGTCCTATGCTTGGAAACCTGCAGCCTCAGAGGTGAGCCTCCATGAAGTCTCAGATCCTCTAATTGATTAGAAGGCAAAAAGGAGATATGCTGGAGATTCAGTTTTCCAAACTCCTACGTACACTGGTTAAAGACTATAGAGATACCTGAAATCTATGATATCCTATCCAYCTATTTCTTCTACAGCCATCTGCAGAGGGATTTCTTCAAATAGCTGCATATTAGACAAGTGCTAAGATCATGTTCCGCTTACAGCTGACATCATGTTTCTCGCAATCCCATTAAATTCCCAAGTCAAGAGTTCAATTAGCAATGGGGGTTGCAATATTACAGTCCAAGTAGGAATGCAGGTACAAAAGAATTCAAAAGAATAATTCTGAAGAGTAAGTGACAAATATCACATCAGAAGAGAACTGAAAGGTAGGCAAGGAAAAGATTATGCARTTTTAAAAGCTTTGGGGAATAGCCCTTCTTGGATTGAAATAACTGTCCTCTATAGGATTTGAAGGTTTCTAGGAATTTCAGCCTGAGAGGATATTAACAGGAAAAACACCATACTTCCTACAAACAGCAAGGTATTTTTGTACAACCAGCATACCAGCAACCTGATGTTTTATGGCACCACTTGTATTCAGGGAACACTGATAAAAAYGGACACATATTAAGGTAAAAGGAGGACAGAGCAACACAAGCTTACTGCCAAGGTAAAGCTGAGGAACAGCAGGCTCACCGGGGAAATGATTCTTTTGAGTATATTTTGGAGAACCATATCCTGCTAGTACTGCTGCTTTGCAAGAGGGCAAGCCATAACCCTTGTGTGAAAGATATCGAGTTATTCCTGAGCAAAAGCTTGCCAGATCTCTCCTCTTTATGAACTGGACCATTTCAAAGAGAGACAAGAGCATTGCTCCTGTAGCAAGCCAAGAMAGTAATTCCTTTAATAGAACAGGAATGCTCAAGATTCATTGTTAAGCCTTGAGTGACGGAAAGCATGCACATTTGCCATCATGAGACAGTTTCCGCAGAAACAAGGCTCTCTTCTCAAAGACAGGGTGCATGAAGCGGAGCTGTAGCTTCATGCTACGCTATCACGTGATGTCACTACAAAATCAGGGGATGCGGGGAATTCTCTTTTCAAACGCTGCTAAAACAAAGACTGTGGGTGAACGTGGATTATGATAATACAAGCACCACACACAGAACACAAGACAGGTGCATACTGATCTGCTGGTAAGCAAACGTGTGAATGCATAAAGCAACAAAGATCTGAAAGTGCAAAAATCACGTGTTAGAGAACGGATCAAGAGTTGACCTGAATCCTACCAAGAGGAACTCAAAACACTTTCAAAAGGTGTGTGAAGGATTAAGGATTTAATCCTCAAGCCTCTGGGCTGGCCACCTCRCACAATCTCAAGTGTGAGGGCCCAGATAACTAGCACAGCAATATACGTGGTGCTCTGGATCTAGAATGTCGTATCAGGAGATGGCACTTGGCCATCAGTTTCCCCTGCTTCAACATTCCCGCAAGAACTCAGCTATATATGTTTCTCCCAAAACATTTCTAAAGTGTGACATATGGTAGATTGAACCGTTCGTGTATATGTTTGCAACATACGCTGCAGCTGTGGGCAATTATCAGTGCCCCCACTCTTCATTATTACTATTCTTACTATTATTTATACTATTTCTATGAAGAGTGCCAGTCAGTCACTCAAGGACTTCACAGAAAGCCATTTATTTAGAGGAAGGCTCTAAACAGGGGCACAGGAAAAAGGAAACAGCTCAAGGCTGAGAACCATGACAGAGGAGATAAGCCGTAATACGGCACAGAATTAAATTACCTTTATCTGCATCAAATAACCAAAAGAGTAAGTTGGCTCATATGCCTAATTTACACCATATTTTCTTTTTCTTGCATTACGATATTTACTCTACTTTCAAACATCCTTTCCTTTTCTCTTGCTCTCCCCATTTTCCAAATGGGAAATGGTTGTTCCCATTGCATTTACTCTGGATCATCTTCCTTGAGCAGAAAGCTAGAGCTGCAGGCCAGAAGCTGAAGGTCTGAAGGAGGACCTAGAAGGTTTCAAAGACGAGCTAGAAAGAGCCAGAAGAGCCCTCAAGGGTTAACACAGAAGAGTAGAAGAAGAAAAAGGAAGTAGCAGAGGTACTTGTATTAGATGTGGTGGAAAAGCGGGGGAAAAAAAAACCACCCTCACAAGAACAGTAAATCAGTGCATTACAGTTATTATAAAAACGACACAATCCTCTTTTACAGGTGGCACAGGTGGTTCCCTTAGAGCTTCTTCCATCCCAAATATTGTATGGTGTTTTGTATGCAGTGTTTGTTTTGGTTTTGGGCAGCACCACTACAATCCTGCCATGTTTTGAGGTCCCTCCCTGCCCCTCCACCCAAAATTCACACCCTAAATTTAGGAAATATTTACAAGAATAAATAGAAAGAGAGAGAAAACAAAAGCAAAAAGCATGCATGCTAAAAGGCTTTTTTTTTTTTTTTAATAGGAAACAGGAACTCCTAGAGTAAGCAGAAATAATTTTAAATCCAGTTTAACTCTGACCTAAAGAAGTATTACTTAATACCAAAGACATTTAACTGCATTTTTTAAAGATGCTCTGGCACTTCTTTGCCTCAAAGTCAAAAGCAAACACAAGCTGTTTGTCTATAAATTAATACATCACATATTCACCAGCAGAGAGATCAACCCCTGCATGTGTTAAATCAATGAAAAATTGAAGTAATTGACGCTGAAACTCCTAAAAAAAAAGAAAAAAGAAAAGAACACACATACCTTCTCTCCCTTTAGAGAGTTTACAGAACAAAAACATACAAATCTTTGTAGCGAGTGAACAAAYAGCGCAACTTTCACTGCAGTATTTTTTTTAATCTATATTCAGTCTATTATCTCCCCTCTGCCAGCAGACATCAACAGCAGCCAGAGCTAGAGAGAAAACTCCATGACAATACCAAGAAAAAGCAGCCGATCTCTAAGCACGGCATCTGAAAGAAAGAGATATTATTGTTCCCTTGCCAGAGACCAGTACTTGTATGCCTTCTTTTATGGAAAGTCTGAACCATCTTTTATTTTCAATGGACTTCAGATTATTTACTCTCACCCACCAACCACGTAGGTCACCCACTGTGTCATGCAAGATTCACCTGTCTTAAATGAAACTCCTCTATTCACCTACAAACTCTTTTAGCTAGCGATGACACACAGCCAGAACTTTGGAAAAACACTTGGATTTTACCTTCTTCCCCATGAGACTCTAAAAATGATGACTCTTGAAGCCTGTCCATTATGAAACACGAGAGATCCACCTCTTGCATCTAAAGTAACTACTCGGTTCTGCTTGCTTGTTTACAGTAAAATTACCAATTATTTATTCATCTTTAATCCTGGTGTTCTTTAAGACAGATGTTGCTCCTAAAATGATGCTAAAAGAGATGTTAGGATTTGACTTCCCCTGTTTTTCTTTCTCTGTACAGTTTTAGTAGTTGGTGACAAATTTTACAAGGCCCTCAACACGTTTAATAAATTCCTCCCGGGGAAGGCAGAAGCGTGAGCCACAGCAACTTCGTAGCTCATTTCAGCGATATGGAATCTGCCAGTTTTGTAAAATAAATCCAAACAAAAAGCATAAATAATCTCAGAATCAAAAAATAGCGTAAGTTAGAKGGGACCTCCAGAGGACAAGCGCAGCTTTGAAGTTGGACCTGTGGCCCCAATGTTCGTTGTCCTGAGCATCTAGTCCTGAGTGTTTTTTGTGATACCAAAACGTATCAGTGTTGGTTTGCATTAGGTRCAGACAGGGCACCTTGGACGAAGTYATTACTTGGTGTTTGATAAAACCTACACTGATTAGATAAGGGCCTGTAAAACACTCATACAAGTACTCTTGTTGAAACCAAAGACAAGAGACCAGTCTGAAACAGTGCTCTGAGAAAGCTGGTATGTACAGTGCTATTCGGTTCAAATCCTGCTTGGACAATTTGCCTTTCCACTCCAGGAATAAAATCTAAAACCTGCTGTATATGACRAACAATAAATCAGCACGCCACTTTACGGGTCTTTTGCAATAAAGATACAATGCTGTTCTATTTATAAAGGTCAAGTAAATCATACGTGGTCTGCAGAGCTTCAACATCTCTGTATTATTAAACCAGATTATTTTTATATTTAATCCTTTCCAGCACCTGCAGATTGTGCCTTTCGGGGGGGGGGGGGGAGGAAGAGACAGAGTATTTTTTGACCCTTCAAGCTCAATTGAGGTTTGTACACAATTTTGTACGCACTGAAGGAAACAAAACAGGTTGTTTGGATAAGCAATAGTTACAAATCCTGTTCAGCTGCAGAGTATTTTAGTAMGGAGAAATCTTTGTGTTACTTTGTTGGCAAGGAAATAAACTGCAAAGGACACAGAGGTGGTGGGAAAGGGTTAAATAGAGTTCAACATGCTTAACCTGGGTCCCTGGGGCAAAAGATTTTTTTTGTCTTCTACCATACCTCTGCCATCTTCCAATAACTGAGGTGTGCCCCAATGATCAGTATTTTCATATTAATTACTGAGGAAGTTAGAGAATGAATTAACATAAAGCTGTTAAYGCTATTATCTTAAGTCTTTTGTGATTTTGTTAGAAGCTAGAATTTCTTTTAATCTTTATCCAATGAACAACAATTTCAACATAAACAAGTTTCATAACCATACTGATGATTTTGCCACAATAAAAATACACAGAGGCATCTGCGTAAGACCACTTATACTGTGCAGCTAATAGCACTTAAGGAGATGCTAGTGCTGCAAAAAGCCCTTCCAGGACCCTGAGAAATATGGCAAATGAACGAGGAAACATAGAAAACTCATCTAAACCAATCTCAGTTACATCATTTCTCATTAAATGCTGTGACTGGCTTTGACTGAAACCATAATACCATTAAAAAAAATCTCTCTCAACTGACCATCATCAGGGAATTAAAGTTCTAATGACATTCCATCTCTGATGTTCTCCAAACCACCGTCTCCAAGGTCCAGTGAATGCCCAAGAGTTGAGCACTTCTGTCAGGTCCTGTGCTATCAAAGCAGCATCCAAGAACAAGAACACAACCAAAAATCTGGTTGGAGGAGCTATCGCCCTGAGTTCCAGCTCTGCTGCTATAAAGCAATAAAGAGAAGTCTGTTGAGGCTCTTGCCAGGTCATGGAGAACAAAAATGACAGGCAGAATTACTACCTGCAGGTGCTCTAATTTCATTTTTTGGACAATTATGCACAGCGCATCCAGCTGGAAGTTAAGCAGAAATCCCAAGTGACCAGCTATCCTTTCCAAGGATTAAGTTGGGCTCCACATAGCTTTTAGACTATGAAAAAAAACCCCAAACGAAAAAAGACCGAAAAACCAGACCAAATTTTAACTACTCAAAACTGCCAGCTGCTCACCTTCCTAGGACTTCCAATAGCAATGAAATCAGTTTTAGAGCTTCTAATCTCYTCTCATGATAGTAGAAAAAGAAGAATCCTAAACAAATCTGTCATTAACCAGTATCTGTATTAAGCAGTGTTATTTAAATGGAAACTTGGGACAAGGGCAGGAAGGGAAATCAATGCCTACCAATTGAGAGCTTGAGAGATATTGGAATTTTACATGTCTTATGTTTTGTTAAAGACCCAGTCTCATAGTTTGCAATTTAATTAGCTATGAAACCTAACTCGTAATTGCTGAGTACCTATTCTTATAAAGGAATTATAGCTAACACTCTCTGGGATAGAAAAATCAAGACTTTACAAGTGCTGGTTAATCAGCATTGAAAGCAACTAGATCGAAGTCTGCAATGCAGGAACAGACTAAAGCTCGCACTGCTGTTCACAATTTCTTTCTTCTAGCATAGTACACTGGATGTCCAGGCTGCCCAACTTTTTGTAAGTTAGAAAGAAGGAAAAGGAAAAAAAAATATGAACAACACAAGTATATCTGTAAAAAGCAAAAATTAAACTAATAAAATAACTTCATACTGCACTTAGGCTACCTCTAAGGTAGAAGTCTTTTATGTGGGCATATGAAACCTTTTTATTCAAACACAGTAACAGTTGCAGCTCTGAGGACTCCCTGTCCTAATCTCTTCTGRCAGAATATTGCACTATTTGTTTTTAATAAAATAAAATAAAAAAACACTTATGCACTGACGAACAAGCAGAGTAACCATGCAATTGCTACTGACAGTACTGCTGGGAAAACAGCCTGTTGCGAGGTAAAAACTCGCAAGTGATATCAAATACAGCAGCTGTAAGAGAATGTGTTTATTATTTAGCTTATACTCCTTAGTCATAGTGGGGKTTTTTCTGTATTTTAAGTAGTAATAACTGTATAAGTAGTTACTTGCAATAAGTAGTAACTGCATTGCAAACTGGAACATCCTATGGACATAGATGCAACAAAGGACTGCACAGCAAGAACAAGAGTGAACACTGGGACCATACACATAAAAGTTCATCTTTTTAGATTTTCAGTTGTAACAGCTCTCCTTTCCTTACCACTGCAAATTTCTTTTTTTGTGAAGAGCAGAAGCCATGAACAACCAAGACATTTGCAGACAGCATATAAAGCTGTTCTGGGGGCGTGAGGGGGAGGGTCAAAAGCAAAAATCTGTTTATCCGACACCTAAATATAGCCCAGTTAACAGAGTGAACATTTTTTTTTTCCACATTACATGCTATTTTGTCTATATTTAGCYGTTGCAAGGAACCAGCTGTAGTATCACGATCTTATTACTTTTTCTTTTTGTTCCCCGGAACAAATCTCTGCCATAAGCAACTGCGACCACTCTCCCGAGTCCTGTGGATAAAATGACATTTTCAGCTGAAGCACCAGCAGTAGGATGGTTTCTTGACCTTAGCCTCTATATGAAGAAGCTCTGCTCTGACATGTTTCCGCTTTGATTATTAGAGGTTTGGTTCACAGCCAAACATTAGTTATTTCATTCAGCAAGACACAGAGAGCAGCCGAAGTTTTCAAAGACCTGCATTCTGAACAGAAACGGATTCTAATAAAAGCCTTCTCAAGCAGCAAACAAAAATTAACATTTTGAGATTCCTGTTTAAATAGCACTACAGCTCTCCAAAGTATTATTTTTGCATTTTGGGTTTTTTAAGTGATCACATACCTGGGCACCTGTAGCAGTGTATTGAAAACTACTGCAAGTGCATCTTGTCACCCAGAATGATTTCCCCCTCCCAATCATTTAAACCAAAGCTTGCTTACTGAAGTTTTACCATACACACATACRTCTGTCAGTGTGGCATCTGATTTACCTCTTGAGATGAGTGCAGAGAGGCACCAGCAGACGACTGATTTAACTCCTCAGAATTTTTTACGGCGTAACAGATATATTTTTAAAAAGTATATGCCACAGGCAAAAGGATAGCTTTTTACTCAGGGGAAAGAAAATATTCTACAGTTTTTTCCAGTGCTTTCACACTAATTTGCAAGAGTAGCTGCCTTTTATTCTCAATATATGTACTGCAGAAAAGTGCACTTGAGTCTACAGAGCAATCCTAAGAAAGTGGTATCAGGGCATTCAACGGCTGTGTCTGAGCAATCTCAGTATCACCAATACAAACAGAAAAAAATCCAGACTTTTGGGTCTTCTGAAAGCATGCAGAACACAAGAAATGTTTAAAAGAAGCAGAAGACGGTGGTGGCAAGAAGAAAACCTGTACAGCAGCTTAGGTATGGAAGGCAAAGCACCATCATCTCCCAGCGATAAACCTAGAGAAATGATGGGTGATGCCAAGGCACTAACAATTTGGCAACCTTGAGTTCTGCCTTGTCAACCTTTTGGTGACTTTATGGCAGATAGCAGATATTTGCAGTTCAGAGTGTGATGATCCCTCTCACATCTCACATTTTATATCAATAAGTCAAGCGGAGATCTGGGACAACTCCAAARGAGTTACAGAGCAAACCACCTGATGACAGATTAGGGCTTTTGGGGGTATCAGTATCACGTTCTTAAATTAAACAAGTAAAAAAAAATCCACACTATTATCTCCCTGTATCATTTCTCCAGTGAAAAGGCAAAAGTTACTTGAAAAGCAACTTAAACTTAAAAAAAAGAAAAAGAAAAAAAGAAAAAAAAAAAAAAAAAACAAGTACTACTTGGAAACTAGAATCTAATGCTTTACAAGGCTTCTCCAGCTTCCAGTAAAACTTTATATGCCTTTAAAGATCCTACTTTTTCATTACATTACACAAGCATCTCCATTCTGCGTAGCTGTCTTGGTCATCCTGAGACTGCTGCTCTGTTTCACTACATAAATCAGGTTGTTTCTATCTCCACTTCCAAATCCTATACAAGTAATATGCAAATTTATGATGCTTTACATTTTCGTTACGTATTCATTAATTCTGCAGCAATTTAGCAATGCTACCATGATGCTCTGGGAATATTATTAGGCTATAGCTAAACAACTGCCTTCTTCAGTACCAGCSTTGCAGCCAAGCAAAATTCTTGCAGCCTTCAGATCCAGCAAACTCAATCAAATAACATGCCTCCAATTTATAATGTCTGCCCAGCGGTTGCCTCCAAAATCTTTTTGCTTTGGAAAAAAATTTAGAAAAATCTAAGAAATAGACACAGGCTCATTTGGATTAAATTTGCAACAGAAATACACGACAAGAAAAAAAAGAAGAAAAAAGTCTTCTAGCTCTTCTAGAAGACCTAGGAATTTCTGGACAAAACCAAGGAGAGAAAAAAAGAGCCTCCATATTCTAGAGGTAAAGCCTCTACTTATTTGAGTGACATGCTCTCATATCCTTGCTTTGCCCAGTTTCAACCAAGTTTCCCAAGAAACTTCATCTCACTACGCAGATGGGACTGCCTCGTTCTCTGTGGGAGCTTTGCCACTTGTATCTATAAATAGAGGGCTAATATCTCAACTTGGGTCTATGCATGTCAAGTGAGGCTCTAAATATCAGGCTAATGGCTCCCTATTTGAGCTCCATTTGTCTTTCCATTAAAAAGAAAAAAAAACTGCTGTATCTATGCAAGAATAATGGCATGAAATTATAAAGAGATCTGCTTGATAATGATTCTTTTAAGCTTGCTTTGCCTAAAGAACGGTAACAGTCATTCTTGTACACAGTCTGAAGGAAAAAAAGAAAGCAGAGAGCTTTGGGATTTAGGAGGGAAGCGATCATTTGTTTCTAGTCACGGACAACACATGCTTGTGAGGTACCTGCCRTGGTGGCTGATGAGAAAATAACAACACTTGCAAAACAGAAGGTAGAGCAGCTGCTTTTGCACAGCAGGAGCAGAGGTCAGGTCTGCCACCAAACACTGCCAAATGTCATTTCCCCAGTGCCCAATACCTAACAAGCAGTGGTAGTACGTATAACATTCCCAAATTTGCAATTATTGGCTAGTGTGCTGTGGTATTCCRGTTGGCCGTGTCTGCAAAAAGCCCTCCTCCTTGATGGTGCATGCCCTCCTGCAGGCACATTAATAAATCTAGCAAATGAATAGAGGGACCTAAGATGGATAGCTGGCATTCCCTTGTGACTCCACTAATGAAAGGCTGCTGTGCCGCAATATAATACCCACCACGCAACAGAATATTGTGCCGTTGCCAAAAGAAAGGCCACATGAGCTCTTCCTGCCAAACCATGCTGCAAGTATGAGATACCCTGTCAGACTCGGTTAAGAAGCAACAAAATACAAGCTGTACCACCTGTGTCCCTTCTCCAAAGCAAAAACACTGTAAAAGTTCAATTATATTCCTACAGCAACAAGTCTAACTTCAAGTGGCAAGTCAAAGTCTGCACCTTCCATTCATGAATTGCGAACAATGCTCTGAACCAAGATAATATCAAGGCGAAAAACAAAGAATCTGCCTTATTTAAGCTCTCCCAGCGTACTCATTATCCTGGTATCTAGTACGTCTATGTTTGTGCATACTACTAATGTAGAAAAGCCATTGCCTCTCCACACTCCATTTCTCTCATGTGCCTCACAGGCCTAAACTGCAACCGGGAAAATAAGAAGTAATCAAGTGTCTCATGAACAGGAGATCAGTTCTCCCCTTCATGCAACTGCCCTGTTATTAATAGGATTTTTTTWAAAAAAAATGCAAAGAGGCATAAGGAAATCAAGCAATATATTCTGATTCAAGTAGTTTTGAAATACCTAGCAAGTTCCATTTGCACACAGAAAGTTCCATTTAAGCACTCACATACATACCATGCACAGCATACACACACCCATTTCTAACTGAGCTCCAGTCCGCTACTTTATGGCTCTATGCTTCCTGCCACAGCGAGGCTATATTCTTGCTTGGTCCACAGGCATGACTGCAATAAGGATAAGGCATAATAAAAAGTGGTATGCACCCTTCCAGAGCTAGGAGAAGCACTTCATCAAACAGAGCACAGAGACATACCAAATAACTGCAGAACGATGCTGTCACTGYGCTGCGTGCATCATGATGTTTTGTCAATATAACTCAACGCCATCATCACCTGGCGCGCTGACACGAAGCCAGCCGCTCTTCCGCTTTGCGTCCTTCTCGCTGTTAGTTCTTTAGGGCAGGGGGATGCGCATTATCCATCTTTGGGCTGAGCAACACGAGGTTTCGGCAGTCGACTCAATAGAATTGCTGCTGGCCCATAACAGGAGGCCCGTGGAACGTCACATCTGATCAGTCGTGAGCAGGCTGAGCTTGTACAAACCGACATGCTAGAAAAGCTAGATCATCGAGGGGAAAAAAAAATACCAAGCCTCCGTGGCTATYGCATCCTATAGCCACTGGAAACTCTGCTTCCTAACATACAGTGAGAACAAGGCAGCCTTTTTTTAGGGAGATGTAGAGTCTGGACCTATGGGAGAGCTCCAAGGAAGGAAGAGCTTTGAGGGAAGAAAAGAGCCAAAAATCCATAGAAGTGCAAAAAAGTCTTGGAGAGGAAGGAGGAGCAAGAAGAGAAATGAAGAAGARATCCAAGGGATTAAGCAAGGAAGGCTAAGAAGAGAACAGAGAAGGAGAGGATGGGACACACATAGCCCTCTCCAGGGGAAAGGCAATCTGCCCTGCCGTGGTGGGCAGGAAACAGCAGCGGTGGGAARGCAGAGGGCTTTGGGAGCACACAGGCAGGACACATCCTGGGACAAGGAGGATCCCAGAACACACACGGGAACCTAGAAGCTGAGACGAAGGCAGCAGACAGTGCATCTGGTAAGCTGGAGAAGTACCACCATTTCCTTTTCCCTCCTCAGCCCCCAACTTCTTGACACTCAAATGCGTGACTCCTTTTTTCCCCTCACTTGTCACCGCAGGAAGAGAGAGCAAATTAAACACTACTGCCTTGTGTCCYTGCCAGCTTCTCACCAAAACTCCTTGCTGCTGGGAAGAGCAACCAATCTGTTCCACATCTCTCTGCAGGCTCCCATGCAGGCACCCAGCTCTGCCTAGCCAAGATAACAAAACCAAGCCACTGTTACTGCAGATCTGATCTTGAAAACAGCTATGTTGAGCTACACAGCCTATTAAAAAATAACAATAATAAAAGTCATTTACCATGTCTCAAAATCATTTACCTAAATATTTGTCTCAAAAAAAAAAATATGAAACACAGTTCAAAAACAAATGCATTTCTCCCAAATTTGATAGAGTTTCAACTACTGTTAGGAAATTCATGTATAATCGCGTATGGAACTTCACTGCTTTAAACAACACTGAAAATTAAAGGCAAACAGATGAACAYTACTTCCATTGCAAGCCTCCATATTCTTTAGTTAATGGAATTTCTCAGATTTAAGAGCCACRATTTTCAAAGCATCTCTGTAGCTATTAAGGTGACCATTGTTTCAGAATCACAGAATGGTTGAGGTTGGAAGGGACCTCTGGAGATCATCTGGTCCAACCTTCCTGCTCAGGCAGGCTCAGCTACAGAAGGTTGCCCGGGGTCATGTCCAGTTGAGTTTTGAATCTATCCAGGGATGGAGACTCCACAGCCTCTTTGCGCAACCTTTTCCAGTGTTTGATCATCCTCACAGTGAAGAAGCATTTTCTTGTGTTCAGATAAAACCTCTTGTGTTTCAGTTTGTGCTCATTGCCTCTCATCCTGTCACTGGGAATCACTGAGAAGAGGCTGGCACCATCCTTTCTACATCCTCCCTACATATTTCTACATCCATCCTACATATTTACACACACAGATAAGATTCCCCTCAGCCTTCTCCTCTCCAGGCTGAGTCCCAGCTCTCTCAGGCTCTCCTCATATAAGGCTGCTGCAGTCTCTTCATCTTTGTGGTTCTTTGCAGAACTCATTCCAGCAGGTCCATGTCTTTCTTGCCCTTGAGAGTCCAGAACTTGACACAGTACTCCAGGTGTGGCCTCACCAGGGCTGACTAGGGGGGAAGGATCACCTTTGACCACTCTTCCTCATGCAGCCCAGAACACTGTTGCCCTTCTTCACCATGAGAGTGTATTACTGGCCCAAGTTCAACTTGTCCACAAGGTCCTTCTCTGCAAAGGTGCCTTCCAGCTGGTCAGTCCCAACCTGTACTGATACATGGGGTTATGCCTCCCCAGGGGCAGGGCTTTGCACTCTGCCTTGTCAAACTTCACGAGGTTCCTCTCTGCCCAGTTCTCCAGCCTGTCTAGGTGCCYCTAAAATGGCAGCACAAGCATCTGGTGTGTCTGTCACTCGTCCTACTTTTGTGCATTTAGTTCTATCATCCAGGTCATTAATGGAGACATTAAACAGTATTGGTCCCAGTATCGACCCCTAGGGGACACCACTAACAACTGGCCTCCAGCTGGGCTTCATGCTACTCATCACAACCCTCTRAGCCCAGCAGTTCAGCCAGTTTTCAGTCCATCAACACTGACCACTTCTCTACYCTCCACTCCACCAGCTTGTCTACAAGGATGTTATTGGAGACAGCATCAAAAGTCTTCTAATGTCAAGACAAGTAACATCCAATGCTCTCCCCTCATCCACCAAACCAGTCATCTCACCACAGAAGGCTGCCAGGCTGGTTAAGCACAATTTGCCCTTTGCAAATCCACGCTGACAACCCTGRTCACCTTCCTGCCCTTCGCGTATCCAGAAATAGGATTCAAGATTACATGCTCCATCACCTTCCCATGGGTTGACGTGAGGCTGACCATTAGCTTATTAATGGCATTATTTGCATTACATTTTGGTTTAACTACAGCTTCATTAAGTACCTGGCTATTGCCTTGATGTGCTGTTGTCTGAGTCATACAGCAATTGATTTCATTTGTCCAGAAACGTTACCCATCTCAAGAAAGTTATTTTCTTTGTTTAGCCCATGGACTACAAAAACACTAATGAATTCCCTACASGCAGTGGATTTTTGCAGAAAGTTCCCATCAGACAGGCGGTTTAAATAGTAATAAGGTCCGACAGATCTTCAGGACCAAGTTACACCAGGGGGTTAGGGGCAGGGATGCAATACAAGTCTAAAGCCTTTGCAGCATGTCACCAGTTATTTATTCTTTTGCTGCTGAATTACACTGACTGCCAAACAGCAGAAGCCAAGAGCATTTTTACATTCCTGGAGTCCAACCGCTTTTGGAAAAAATTCTATATATGCTACCAATATGAAGGTTGACTCATTTTGTATTTTAATAAAAGTCAGTCTCATAGTATATTTATGCTAATATAACACTCATGTATGCACAGATAAATAGAGACATGCATATACACAGCTGTCATTACTTATTTGCCTTGAACCTAAAATATCATTTAACTAAAAATATGTGGGTATTTACAAGACTATAGTTTCATTTTCAGTCACCTCAGACAGCTACAGTATGATTTCTTCTATTTGTTCAGATCACCCACCATCAGAATATTAAATAACCGAACAAGATAAGCTAGCCTGGCAGGGTATTTTTCCAGTTTCCTTCAAGCCTACATTRCAGAGCTGGTCCACAGGTTTTCCTGACACAGTTTGTGTGTTTTAACAGGAAACACCTCCAACAAATATGCTCACAAATCTATTCAAAAAGGGAATTTGAAGAAAGAAACAGCTCTGGATCAAAAAAAAAAATACTACTACTGCTACTAATAAAAAAGGAGTTGCAGTTATGACTAGGGGCTTTTTACAGTGCTATTCTGCTTCAAGATTGTTACTAACAAACAAGCACTAAGTACAGCCCAAATAATCCTAACTCCACTTTGCAATTTTTAAAGTCTGGGAGCCCATTTTCTGCTGATATACTTTAACCAGCATTCAAGTTTGGCTATATGTGCTCAGGCACTGGTTTCCTAGGAAACCAGTGACTGCATGAACATTGTAAAATTTAAGTCCTGTGCTTGCCGCTTCGCAAGTACACTGTATCTATCTCCACAACCCAAACCTTTCAAGGTAGATGCTTACCAGTGTCTCTGAAAGACCTTAACATAGTTTCAGACATGTAGTAGATCAGGAGACATGGTACACACCCACACTCGCAACCAGTCCCTTTCTACAGATAATGCCACTTTCTATAGATGTTCACAGAAGGAGAAAGGAACTATTTGATAGAAAACAGGTGCAGGCTCCACTGTAGCAAAGATTTTCTTTTCCTGTTCTACCAGCCCTTCAAAGAGGGAAAAAAAAAGAAAAAAACCCAAACCTTTCAAGGTAGATGCTTACCAGTGTCTCTGAAAGACCTTAACATAGTTTCAGACATGTAGTAGATCAGGAGACATGGTACACACCNTCCCTTTCTACAGATAATGCCACTTTCTATAGATGTTCACAGAAGGAGAAAGGAACTATTTGATAGAAAACAGGTGCAGGCTCCACTGTAGCAAAATTTTTCTTTTCCTGTTCTACCAGCCCTTCAAAGAGGGAAAAAAAAAGAAAAAAAAAAAAAACTATGTAGCCTGAATGGCATGGACTTCTCTGCCTGCACATACCCCCCAAAAAAAGCAAACAGCAGTTGAAAAACATCTATACAAACATTCATCCTTTGGACAGCTACAAATGCAAGTATTTTAGCATCATGAAAAGCCAAAAGCAAGAAACATCAGCAAAACAGAGAGCAAGGAGTATCATTTACAACAGTAAATCAGGAATGATGTGGCCTTTAAACCACCAACCCCTACAGCTTAAAATGTAGTTTCTAGTTAGTTAACAAGACTCCTTATCTTAAGGCAAAGCTTACCTTACCTGATTTCTGAAACCTTAAAAACCCTCAATATCTGTTTCAAAGCAGATAAGCGAAGAAATCATTACCTATCAAGTCACTGTGTTTCTAACTTTGCAAAAGTATGCATCTAAGCAATTTCTTCCTTTGATTCATACATTGCATCTGGCGCTCTGAGAGATAGTATTTAATTCAGGGCATGCAGTCCATTCCCCTTCTCTGGGGGCCTCTAACACAGGTTGCTGCCAGCAGCTGAGGAGTCTATAGGTTTGTGCTTCTACATCATTTCCACAATGCACACAAAATGCAGAAGTTTTCATAGCAAGTCTGGAGAAAAAGTATTCATGCCCGGAGCATATTCACTTTCAGGAAAGTTGCTAAACTCAAGTGGGCTTCTTGCCAGAAGTCCAGGACCTTGTTTCCTGCTGCACTTAAAAACTCCCCATCAACRGCATTCACCAAATACGCACAAGAAGAGAGAAGCTAATTCTTTAGAAAGCAAACTTATGGATATGCATTCTAATTAAAAAAAAAGCAGTTTGTAAATTAACTGTTGTTAAGCATCGTTAGCTTGCTTTACACTGCTGTTTATCAGGCTTACGGAATACRTTTACTTCTGTTCTGCATATAAGCAGCATAAAAGTTTCAGTGCAATTTTGTTTAACAACTTCCTATATTACATTACACTGCTAAAACTGGTATCTAGAAACAGCAGAAATTCATAGCAGCAACAAAAACACATACTTTTAAGTCAACTAAAAGTAACCAAAATCACAGTTTAATATTTCCATCACTATCAAGGCAAGAATCAGATAAAGTTACAAAACAGATATGACTTTAATAGCCTTGTCCAACTAATTATTTTCGACCCTTCCTTCGAAGGAAATATCATCCGGTCATTCCAGCTTAATTGATCAAYACTTATGCCATAGGTAAACAAACATAGTTCAGAGACAACCCAAGACAGTACTTGCCAATATAGAAAAACCTTTGTCTTCTGCATAATAACTAAATATAGTTATTCCTCACCACAGTCCCTGATCAAAGGATGAGAAGGCTGAATTGTACAAAGAGCAAACCTATCAGCAATCTCACACATGCCACTTTACAATGCATTAAATGACACAGACACCAAGGTATGAGTCACATATACCCTCACGCAGAGGAAAGCTCCACCCAGCACCACCACAGTACTCCACCACTGCCAAATCAGACCTGTCAAAACAGGGTAAAATAAYATTTGACTGACTTGGATTCTCCACTACTGCCGACACACTACATGCAAAACTTCTGTCTGGATGCATATAATCYTCCCCAATAAAAATGAGGGGGCTCAGGATGCCACAGGGTCCACTCTCCAACCTCCACAAGATGAACAGAAAGCTCACCACTGAGAGCTTATGCACGAGGCCTAAGGGATACCATTGCTCAAGGCRCTGCTCTAGGCCACTTCTCACATTACTGAGTGCATCACCCTTTCTCACTTCTTATAGAGATTGTGGCAGACACGGACCTTCCTACCAGTGGAGAGATGCTGCTTCATCACTGCTCAGCGTAAAGCCTGGGAGCAGGAGTCTTGCATGCCCGTGGAAGTCCATCGACATTAACAGCTGTCAAGAGTTCAATCAAGAATTAGCAGAGCTTTCCAGGCACATAAATCATTCTTCAGAACAATGCTGAACCACAGTCAAAMTGATTTAACATTATATTGCATAAGAGTAACCGCAGCAGTTAATTACTTTCAAACAAATGATAAATGCTTTTAATTGGTTGCTGGATACATCACATTGTGCTATTTTTATATAAATACACACAYACACAAGAAAATACATTTAAGGTTTTCTCCCTGCTCCCTGGCCATTTGCATCCAGCACCACTGAGTGAGGATGCAGTGCTGCTTTTGATACGCTATTATCTGCAATGACACCAAAACCAGAACGTAATACGACTAAGGAGGCCAGTGTTGCTTGTCCAATGTCATAGCTCCTGACCTAGATTTTAGGGAGCAATGACTCCGGGAGGGTTGCCTCAGTTTTCCCAGTTACAGTTCCCTCAATCTCAGTTTCTAGCAGTTAAATTAYGTTGACAACCATCCTCCCGATTATTTTTGAAATAGGAATGTCATATGAATCATAGAATCAGTAAGGTTGGAAGGAACCTCTGGAGATCATCTTGCCCAACCTCCCTGCTCAGCAGGGTCACCTAGAGCACGTTAGACAGGGTTGCGTCCAGGCGGGCCTTGAATATCTCCAGAGAAGGAGACTCCACAACCTCTCTGGGCAACCTGTTCCAGTGCTCCGTCACTCTCACAGTGAAGAAATTCCCCCTCACATTCAGGCAGARCTTCCTGTGGTTCAATTTTTGCCCATTGCTTCTTGTCCTKCCAAYGTGGGGGTTTTAAGTAAAGAGTTTTTATAGAACCACACTTTGCGAGTTTTAATTAASTGAAGTCTCCTAGGTACTGCAGCACAGACACCATTTATAAAATGATCTGCTGATACTTATGCAAATWCTCTAAATATGAAGTGCTTTTCCAAATATTTCTACTTTATTTTATTACTATTATGATCACTTAAAAACATGCCTCTAGTCCATAAAAGATGCGCTCGTATGCCTTCAAAGAACCAATTTAGCTGTTGAAGGGATTTAGTTAAATCTCTTGTATGTATGTTGTACCTTCCCCAAGGCTATGTAACCAAATGTTTTTTTTWAAAAAGCAGAGCTCTTAAATATGACTCATCCAACGCTTTCCCCTCCCCCTCCCAAAAATGAATCTGTGGGATTTTGGCTGATTTCCCAATTTCACATTCAAAGCATTTTTAAGTTTGTTAACTCATGTAAACATGCCATTTTTCATCTTACTCAACATTTTCTATAAGTGACAAAGCATTATTCCCTATCTTACTTGAGGCAATGATAGACTATACACCATTTCGGACAAGAGAAGACCGGGCCCTATAGATCCCTTGTACTCATTAGCTGTCTGCTCTGCTTTACATTATGTTTGCACATTTTTTTTTCCTTCTGGARCACAAAATATGCTGATTATATGGTCTTCAAAAAGGATACAGCTGTTGTCAATCACAGAAGGAGACAATCTTTCTAAAGGCACAGCTATCTTCCCATCATAAACGCAAAGTAACAAAAGCAAAGCAAGAGTTACAGTTTCCTGGTTATAAAAGCTGGTTTTCTGCTCGCAGCTTTGCAAAAATCTGAACTGGTCTAATTGTTGATGCAAAACTTGGTCTCACACTCGTCTTAATGCTGACAGGCCATTAGCAGCCAAAATATATCTTGCAAGAGGTCAAGGGGGTGGAAAACTAAACAGAGCAGCAAATTTCAGAAGATAAAGACGAGATAAGGATTTGTCGTGGCATTTTTCTACCATGGAAAATGCTCCAGCTTTCTCAAGTCTTTATCCCTTTTCTCTACTCACTTCTTGCAAGTTATTTCCATTGGTGGTGGKGGGGGGGGAACAACGGTTCTTACTTTCAGCAACTCCCTTCTAGTTACTCAAATACAGAGACTGATAAAAGATGCAAATATCTGACTTCTCTCAACTAGATGTGTCCCTCTGTATATTTTAGGTATCAACTCATGAGAACCCAAAGTCCAGTTTCACATCAGCAAGATAAATATATAGTGAAATTTAGAGCGGCCCAACCCTGCGACAACAAATTAAGCCCTGTGTGCTCTGCAACTTATTTTAAGTATATACCCACGCTTCCAGAGCTTCTCTGCCTTTCCTTCCATTGCTGCCATAAATGGTTTTATACAGCCACAAAAGAGGCTCAAGCTTGTGTGTCACATTTTTAATGTAATCAAGACAAGAGGCTCCTTTCTAGCACACAGGAGCACTATGCAAGCCATATGCAGGTSGCAGGCACAGAGGTGTAAGAAAACRCACGATTTAGTCATCCACGATCTCAATAAGTTAAGCCAAGTGCATGCCTGCGCCCAGAAGCTCCCCAGTGCTGCACCAGTAAGTCTGGCTAATCCCAGCTACATTTTATTATAAGGAAGCCACATGAGAAAATTCACCGCTGTCAGGTTTTTCCCCTTTTTACACACTTTTCTCCACACGGATGCTCAAATTTTAAGTACTTATCAGCACMACAACTTACAGATTTCAGTAAGCACCTGTGATGACTGTTTTACTCGAGCAAAGTTTATCACTGAAGCAGTAAACAAGCGATTATTTTTTTTCCTCACCTGAATGATTATAGCGCGAAGAAGCAGCAANAAAAAAAGCTAGGCGCAGCACTGACCGTGGAAGACCGATATTAAACTGCTGCTTCGGGCAAGCGGCGTGCACTGGGCCCGAATAAAATCAAAGGAAGGGGCTTGAGGAAGGAGAAATTACAAATCCAATYGGAAAATAAATTAARTGAGTAAATAAATAAATAAATTAGAAGTTTTTGACGGGCTTCCTACGTGTTTTACGGTACACGGCAGGGAGATTCGTTCTGCTCCAGGCCGAAGGCTTTTCACAAGCCCTGTCAGGAGGGACATATTGACCTAGCGGTTTAAAAGGAAAATAATAATGATGATGTAGGAACGGCCACACTTGCGTTAATCCTCCCGGAAACCACTGCACGCCGCCGCCGGTCGCGGGGTCTCCACGCGTGGGGAGGGGGGGGAGCGGCCGTCCCGCCGCGCACCTGGGCCCGGCGCCGCCCCCGCGCGGCCAAATGGCGGCCGCCGGGGTCGGGGTGGGGGAAAACGGCCGCGCGCTTCCCACTTTTTTTTATTATTATTTTTCGCTACTTTCCCCCCCCGCCGCCGTTTAAACTCCGGCGATTCGCCTTAAAAGGGCAAAATATCTGCGGAGGAGCTCGGGCTGGGGGGGGGAAGGGAGGCGAAGGGAAGGGCAGGCCGCCGCCCCTCCCCCCCACCCCCAGGGCGGGCGGCCGTTGCCAAGGCGACGGCGGAGCCCCCGCCATGGCGGAGCGGGCCGGCGGGCGAGGCCGCCAGGCCGCAGCGGGGGCTTCGCCTCGCCCCGCGCACCCACCCGAGGCCGGGCGACTTTCACGGCCCTTCGGGGCGGCCGCGCGCGGCTCGCGTCTGCGTTCCCCGCCCCCAGCCCCCACGCGCCGCGGCGAGGACACGCGGCCGAGGCGTCGAGGGCAGGCCCGACGCCCCGGCCGCTGGCGACGCCGCCCGAGCCCAGGACGGCGCGTCGCGGCCAGCAGGCGACCCGCTTCCCAAAGCCCGCACGGGGACGCAACGCGGGGCAGCGAAAAGAAACCTTCCCTCTGCCCAAGAGAGCCCCTCGGCGAGGCGGCTTCCCGCCTGTTGCCCGGCATCCCTTCAGCAAGGAAAATGTCGGCCGCGGCGAGGCCCCTCTCGTCCAGCGGGCAAAAGCGGTTCGGGCCTCCCGGGGCGGCCGTGGGGAGTTTTAAGCCCGGGGGGTGGGGGTGGGGGCCCGAAGCCCGGCGGGGCGCTGCCTCCCTCCGCGGCGACCTGCTCGGGAGAAGCGCAGCGCTGRGCCGCGGGTTTTCACATGAAAGCAGGGATTTCAACACTGGATAACCGGCCTTTTTAAATAAAATAAAATAAAGTTGAACCAAATGCTTTACGTTTTTTTGGCTAGTCTCCAAATAATGGTATTAAGTGTAGGGTGGGGGAAGCACCGGCGCTCCTGCGAGGTCTCCGTCTTCCCCGTTCCGTGGCCGCGATTTGCACCGGCCGCGGCAAGTGCGAAAGCGGGACGGAGCACCTCGCGGCCGCACTCCCAGCTGGGAAGCGAGCTTCCTGACAACTTCTCCCTCCGAGCTGCCTTTTCGCGAATCCTCAGGCGAACCGGGCGCCACAAGCCGCCGCGGCAGGCTTCGCCGCCCACCCCGAGCGCCGCCGTCGCTCGCCGCCGAGCGGGCGCCTTCGCGTGTGCGGGCAGGAGGGCCGGGGGCGGGGGGGCCCGCTCCCCTCCCTGCCTTCCTGGCTCTCGCCCCACGGCGGGCTACAAGTTTTCTCTCGGCCGCCTCCTCACCCGCTCGGCTCGGGATGCCGTGGGCTGCTGCCTTCGCCGACGGGTCCCTTGCGCCCCTTCCCGCGCGGGCGAAGCCCCCTCCCCCCTAAGGATTTCCTCTCCCSCGGGGCCAGGAGCTCCCACCGGCCTCTGCCCAAACTTGCCGCCCCGGCGCCTCTCGGGGGGGGCGGGGGGCGGCAGCAGCAATGCGGCTGCTCGCGCCGGCGGCGGCGGGGGGCCCCG
>NW_028186350.1:873975-905116 GCF_003343005.1 Rhea americana | reverse complement strand
CCGCTCCCACGCTTTTGCGGGAGGGGGACGTCGAACCGGCCCACAAGCTAGCAGCAAGCCACAGAAATGGGCCCCCAAGCGCCGCGCACCCCGCTTTGGGGGATGTCCCCCGGTCTTCTCCCTTCCCACCACCTGCTTGAACCGAGCGTGTTACTTCTTCCTATGGAACTTGGCCGGCTTCTCGCATGCTTGCCTTTTCTTTTTTCTTTATTTTTTTTTTACAGCCCATTTTTAATATCTTCTACAAGGGAACGCACAAGCCAGTGCCCAGCAAAGGCATGGCTCCTGCTCAGTCTGAGCTTYGCGCTCCAAAACCCTAGATTTTAAGGTAAATATAGCTCAAGCTCAAGGAAAAAATCTGAAGGCAATGCATACGCGTCTCATAGCACCAAAAAAAAAAGCACATTAAAACGTGGGTGAACTTTTGGTGTAGCCCCGATACGTGCGCAAAAGTATAAACTACATTCTGCTATACCAAACACATCAGGATTTTCCTAGTGCATGAGCACATCACATCTTGCACCAGGATTTTCTACGTGCTGGATTTTCCACCTGCAGATGGTCTTTATAAAATTAAAAAAGAAAGAAAAAAAAGAATGGATGAGGGATTACAGCTACTCCCTTATTCAAAGCTGTTGTTTTGAAAGGGCCTGGATTCTTCCCATAAATCTGCGTGAGACTTTGCAGGTTCTTCCACATAGTTGGTAACTCCTGCATTTCTCAAGATGCACGTGAAAAGCAGAATTGGCTTATGTAAAATGCTTCTGTTCTAAGGCTTCCTGATGATTTGCTAGGCACAAAAGCAAAGTTCACTGCGCTTTTTCATRGGCTGACAATGCACTTCAAGTTCCGACAGCATTTTTTTTTGCTATATTTTTCTTCCATTTACGTCTTACATAACTCACTAGGAGCAAAAGTACTAAACATCTTCTGAACATTTCCATTTTAAAGGAATGTGGCATTAAATAGATGCACTATTGCTGCCTACAAACTAGAAATCAATGGTTTTTTTTTTAAAAAAGAAAAAAAAACTATTTTAACAACATCCAGCAAACAGGCTTAAAGTTTTATTGGCCTCTTCCCTGTAGAACTTCTGCACAAGTAAGACCATGAGGTGATTAAGTGAAGTCCCTCAGGCTTCAAAAGAGTGCCAGCCCTRGGGGGAAACTGTTGTGCCTAATTTCTCAGTAACAAGTGGTAAAGCCACATCACTTAATTTCTGTTAGAGGTGTGCAGGGACTGGGACAACAGTACGTACGTCAGAAAGGATCCGGAGAAAAACATTAGAAAWGCTGCTCCACCAGTGTGTAGGATGTCAGGGCCGACGTGTTTTATGAGCATCATGTGCTTTGGATGCTCTCTTACAAGTATTTCTCCCCACTGCTTGTAGAAACCCACATATCTGTTTGTTCAGTGAATCCCTGAGATTGCAGCTGCTGGCTTTGTGGGAAATAAAACTGGCCAGGAATTCAACTAACCATAGCTAAAAAAAAAATATTTACAGGTAGAAGGCAGATTCTTCTGGTCTCATAAGACCTATGAGATCCAAAGAGAGATTTTTATGTCGCAGTTTTAGATTTGTGACTATGGTGAGCAGCTGCAAACCTAAGACCGGCCCTCCCTCATTCAGGATGGGGCTGAGGAAGCCCAAAGGTCTTAACAACCTGTCAGCTGGGTGCTGCCCTGTGATGGCTGCAGACGGTTGCCTATTTCTGGTTGTTTACTGCTCTTCTGAAGAAACCATCAGCCAAGTGGGGTTTGAGGACTGCAGCTGCCTGTGTGGCTCATGCKTCAGGCTTTTGGGGTACCGGCTGCCTTGCCATCTCAGCAGCATGGTGATCCCACCACCCCAATCCCATCAAAATAAATCCTATGCGTCCATTCTCTTCAACTTAAATTTTCAAAAAAAAAAAATCATTTTTTTTGGAGAGGCTGCTTTGTCTTCTCGGGCGTGTGAAGGAAAAGAAAAAGCCTTGCATGGAGGAACGGCAGGAATGCAATAGCGGATTGGTTTGGGAGTGGCAAAATGAAACCTGCTTGTACTTTAAGGGAGCCAGCGGTGAAAGTTCCTCTAAAAAGCCTTTTGCTGATCCGACCACTGCAATACTGTGCCTCACCCGGCCCAGATGTCAGCAGCAAATTGCGAGGAAAGAAAAAGAAAAAAAAAACACACCTACAGATAGCTTTACCTCTGCCCCAAAATGCCACCAGGGCTTGCTTGCTAATGGGAATCACAGGCTTCCCCACGAAACATCAATGTTTCTTCTTTTCTCCCCGCGCAGGCTCTGATCTACTCACAATATTTCCTCAGCGCACAGCTTCTGGGTTTTAATAGCTCTGCTTCTAAACCTTTCAAGGATCATCTGTCACCAAATGCACCCACTCAGCTGCCACCTTCGAAGCTAAAAACACATTTGAAAGCTCTCTATTCCAAAAACACMGCGCGGCGCTCGCCAATCAAAACTCAGGTGGCAAGCTGGATCACTGACAGGCAAATGTCACCTTGCTAGAGTCGGCCAGGACAGCRTGGAAGGAGAAGCTAGAGGTGCGTGACTGAGTACATACATAAACATTTCCCTCCTCTTGGATGTTGGAGGGGTTTTTGTTTGCTTCTTGGTTTGCTTTGTTTTGGTTTCCCTGCCTAATCCATCGCAATCCATTCCTTAGTCCTTTCCCAAAATATCTCCGGGAGCAGATCAGGCTGCAGGAGAAAGCGAAAGTTGACCTGTTTGGATGTTTGCAGCTTGTTTCCCTGCTTGTCTTAGCTTTGTGCAGATTGGGGAAGAATTGGCAGGTACAGTACCCACGTGACTTTAGCTGCTGCTGGGAGCAGAGCTGCTTGCAAGCAGAATACATCCCCTGTGCACTTATTCACAGCAACACCTTTTTGATATGAAGACAATAAAAATACAGAAGGACATGCAGGAAAGTGGCATGTGCATAAGCTGAACTCTTGCAAAAAGCATGCCCTAACCAACTTGATTTGCAGTTTGGCTGTGAGAGTCACCCTGTCTCATCTGTGGGATGCTACCTCCACCAAGGGCCCAAAATTCACGCTGATGCAGAGGACAGAGTGCCACCTACTGAAACACCAACACATCTGACTTTTCCTTGGGGTCTCTCAGCTGAGACAAACCTCTCTTCCGTCCTCAAAGGGCAGCTGAGGAATAATTCAGCCCCTACGGATACTGATGAAGCTAGAGCTACTGCATCACAGAGAGCTGCCTTGCCAAGACCAAGGAGCAATATTTGGGAAGTGCTTCAGCCCCATTTCTCTCTGACAAAGAAGCCCTATTGGCTTGCGATGTTCGACTTTCCTCATTTTGGGCCTTTCTGGAGCACACAGCATTGCTGAATGTAGACTCAATTAAAAATAAGACCCAAGACCTATTTATTCCTCCCCACTGAAGGGATGGAGATACACTCATGCTGTGTGCACTCTCTCTTAAATCCCTTAAGTGAAGTCAAATCAACATCTCGTCTGGATTATCTCAAGGCTTTTCTTTAGCATATATATATTTTTTTGCCATTATCACTAAGAAACACTGAGAAGAAACACTCTTGTGAAGAACATGCMACTGCTGCAGCCTGCCTAAGGAAATCCTCCCGGTATAGGGATCATTCTGAGTAGACAGTGTATGAGAAAAATACCCCAAGATCTATTAACTGACAAAAAAAATGCTCACTGCAGAGACAAGAAAAAAATAATAGCGTGCTGCACTGTAATTGGTAATATGCTTAGCTTTTTATATCACATTAGAGGCATACATAATAACAAAAAATGAATGCTTGTGTCATGCAAGGCAAAATGATGAGACATTACAACAGTACAATAGCACCGGATTATCTATATAACGCAGTGGTTTCAGTCCCTCCRCTCCCAGCATACACCCATGCATGTGCCACAATCAGATTAAGATGCAAGTTTCCCGTACTCCTTCGAGGGCCTTTTGCCCAGAAAAATTAAAGGCATAAAGGACATAGTGCACTGACAAGGTCTTTATGTGAAAGATAACCCTCCCCTCCTCATTTTTTCAGACTGGAGGAAAGGCTCTACCTGTGGTTCCTGCTGGCAGGGCCGCAGAGCCAAAATGGTAGAAGAGCACCAGTCAGCTTTAGGAGAGGAACATGAGTTTTGCATATAAATAGCACAACAATATACTATTCTCAATATCTATGTAAAATGGGAAGTTGAATGCACATTCAACAAGCCTGTCAAGAGCCTATTACTTTTTCTTTCCATTAGAGCAACCGTAAGAGATCCCTCTGGCTTCGTTCCCTTGCTAATAAGACCCTATTCATAGCTAACCTGCCTATGTGTCTATAGAAACCACTATGCAGCTCTTCTGCAGTCCAAAAAGCATCCGACACACTTAGGTTGACAGGTTTCTTTGTAAGCACTATCTCAATGATAGCTGGATTTTAACATCTTGTCCCATCCAATGATCACACTCGGTGGCGGAAGGTCTCCCCACCCCTTCACTTTGGTGCCTGTTTGGTGCTCATGAGAYTCTGCAGGATAGGAAGGGACAGCACAAGTTTGCTGGTAGCATGTTCTCCTGTCGTCCACCCAAACCAAACCTTTGGGGCTGGGTCTTCTTCAGGAGAGAGTGAAGCCATACTCTGTGCCACCCTTAGATAGAAGAGGCATTGCAAATAGAAAGCAGATCTCCAGGTACGTCTAGAGTGGAGGTAGATCTGCGTTCCTTAATCCCAAGCCCTCCTATCCATACACACCTCAAGTGACCAGTTTATTTTTTCCCATCTGCTAACAGGGCTGAACTGCCCAGCTAGGTCAGCTCCAAGCAAAGCTTGGGCATGTCCTCCTGTGGGCTCGATGAAGGCAGAAGCAGCTTCAAAATGATCCAGCTGCCTTAAGCAGTCTCTTCAAGTTGCTGCTAAGCAGCAGCTTGTTCCGAAAACTGCCAAAATAAGTACTTAGTGTGGTTTTCCAGTTTCCTACAACTAGACACTGACTATGCCCCTGCTTTTCTCAGCAGTCCCAGGGCACTGAGTATGTGGAGCAAAGCTGCATTTAAACAAGTAGAGCCCTGGAAATGTAGTTTTCTTTTGCTTTCGGCCAAAAACTACTGGCAAATGAACCCAGGGACCAATTATCCTAAATGTAAGGAAGCAGATCTGCTCTTGAAACCATGATGCTTGAAGGGGATAAAGGAGGTGAAGTTTGTAGAAAAACTGAACTCAGTTGACACAGTTGGAAAAACAGGCAAAAACTGAGAAACTTGCAGGTACACGTTGGCTCATACAAATCTATCTATGAGATCAGGGGAAGCTGCAACATTTGAAGGAACGTGGGAGCTGCACATTGGATCTGAAGCCACTGGTCTTCACACCAAGAAGTGGTCTTCTGCTGGGGTAGCCAKGCCTGCTTCCTCACTCTTCTCATCTCGCACCAGGAGAAATCCTTTCCCTACCAGGAATCACAGTGTAACCACTCAGGACGGCCAGTGCTTGGGGAYTGTTTTATCTTCGCTATTCAACATATGATCCTCCTTTTGCTATATGATATCTCCAGGTTGCATTAAAGACCGTGACTCATCCATTATCCAACCCATGCACTGCATGGCACAGGGTAATAGCCAAAGGACACAAATAATCCAGCCTAGTCACGCAGCAGAGACAAAATCCAAATGCCATATAGAGCCCTGCACRTCATCCAGCGACTGAATGGTCAACATATACTGAAGATTTCACAAACCTCCTTTTCAGAGACAACACCTTGGCAAAGCTAGCAGCTTTCAGGTGGCATCTGCACAGCCAGCAACCTTATGACTGCCTACCATGTGCTATATATCATCTTTRTATTAAGTTACTTAAGAAAGCACTTGGGCAGAATATAGATCTGACGTTATCACGTTACATGACACAAACACTCAGGTACTTAACAGGGTATCAGGACATCTGGGGTCAAATCCCATGTTTATGCKTATGGTTCTGACTTCATCTGCACCCACTAACCTTTTCTGGGTGAGATCATCTCCGAGTTTCTCTTTTAATTGACTCTTTTGGACTCTAGCTGGTCATAATAGCTTCTAAAGGCACATTTTTGAGTAGTGCTTTTTGCATAGGTTTTCAGCAGGGTGCTGGTAAAAACTCACATTGATCAAAACTCACGTTGCTGTTTGTCTTCTCTTACCATATAGTTAGACCTTTCTCTTTCATAAACCTTTGCTGCCTTCTGCAACATGCTGATTTTTTTCATCAGTTGACTGGCTCCGAAAAGTTGAAAGTAAAGTACCCAGAAAGGTGCAAACAACAAAAAAATTATTTCCCCCCCAAAATTATTTAAATCTGCAGCAGCTCGCTCCTACAGGCTGGTTTCWGAGCTGCATGGTGCCATTTCTTCCTATGTTTAACAGCATCAAGCCGCTTGTCGGCTCCAAGAATCTGCAATCCTGGGTGCTCCTTCTCATTGCCTTTTGGACCTTGCAGTGTTTCTTATCTCCTCTTGCCAGTAATGCACCACTCAGCTACCGTAACTGGCCTGGCCTGTTGTACCGATTTGTCCAGCCTTCAAAACAACCCATTTATATTTGAAATTGGATTAGTAATAAACACGTATTATGCTACCAATATGAAAACAACCAGTGCGTTAACATCATTTTATGATGAATGCATTGTAAACAAGCATACCGTTTCTTTATGTAATCAGATTAATTCCCATGCTTATTAAAATATTATTTTGATGTTTCAAATATTTATAAAAATGAATGCTAAACGCCTATTTTAAACCTCTATTTTATGTGACTGGGCAACAGACTGGTGTTTTGTAAAGATAAATACCAGTTGCTTGCCTTTTTTTAGAAATAGCAAATTTGTTATCAAGTCTTTTCCTAACAGCTACATGTCCTGTGCAACTAGAAATATTTTACTGCAAYGTCAGACTTTTACTTAAAGACCTAGAAATCTTTATGTCCACATTTCTAGTAATGCTGAAGCCTCTCTTCCAGAAAGCAGTTTGGAAAACCTTCGCAGTCAGTGCTGAGCTCCGTGACCATTAACAGCTCTGTCCTGCAGAGGACAGAAGCCACCAACATCCATGAACCATCCAGGCAGAAGCTTCAAAGTGGGGCTCACATAGGGTTTCACAAAGGTTTTCCAAAACTCCACCTAGTTCTGCAGCAATTTCTTAGTTATGCTTGGGAAAGCTCCATCCGAGTGAGCAGCGCACAACTGAAGCACGTGTTAAAACACACTGGGAAGGTTCACCAGTGTGCCGCTTCCCCGCTGTCTCCTGCTCTTTGATGCAGGTGGAGAACAGCACAAATTTTGCTGCCAGGCAGTCCCGGAGTCTGCTCCCGGGAACTTCCTCTAAACTAGATTAAAAAAAAGGCCTTCCCAAGGGATCAACCTACAAAGGCAATGTCTGCTTCTTCCTGCTCTGGAAACCACCATTTATCTGTAATTTGTAGCCTTCTGTAGTCTACTTCTAYGCAAGAACTGATTTCAGGTAAAGCCTTAACAACGGCGCTATTTTCTTATATCCTTCTATGTGTAATCCATACACCCAAAGCTTAGTATACAAGCTCATCTTGAAAGCATCATATGGTTCTCATGTTGCTGGAAGAGAGAACGTGGATCCTGGTGCGCACCATCAAAACCTACATTGTGGCCTGCAGAAAGCCAGTGTTATCTCCTATTTTTGCTCTTCCAACAGCAGCACTAATTCAGCAGCAGTTCTGAAAAATCACTGCTCCTTCCCGGAYGCACAAACATCTTTTTAAAACCCATCCTTTTATTTTCTATTTTCTTTCCTTTTCTTTCCTTTTTTTTTTTTTTTTTTTGCTTGAAAGCCAGGGCTATCTTAAAAGCCAGACTAGCAAAACGACTGTTCTCGGCTCCCGATGTCAGCGTGACGTCGCTTGAAGCGTTGCATGCCCCCTCCCCGCTCGGTGGGTATTTGGCCCCGCTATATTCCCTTACATGGCCTGCAGCTCTGGCAGGCACAGCATTCTCCACATTCTTTCCCCCCTCCTGTTATTTAATTCTAATTTCTTTTAAGAGGAAAAAAAYGCAAAACACAAGGTCTAATGCCGCCCTCTACTGACCAGCTCTCCCTGTTTGAGGTGTACGGCTGCAAACACGCCGAATACTTGTTGAATCACCAACCGAAAGAAAAAAGCAATTGAAAGGAAATATAGAAGCAAAAATATGTATGCATTTAGGAGCAAAAATATGCACGCATTTAAAGAAGGAAAGAGACCAAGGAGGCCAGGAGTATTGCTCCAACGCAGCTTGAATTTCCCGGCGACATATTGATGCTGTTGCCTGTCTCAGCAAGTGGGTAGGATTAATATCATAAGTTTTTCTCGAGTTAGCAACTATAACTCTAAAGAAGTGAGTGTATAGCATACTAAGGGGCACATTTACATAAGCCCCTATACACGGGTTTCGTTGGGCACTCCAGCGACTCCCAGCGACTCTGCTAAAATCTCCATCTTCTGCCGAGATGTTCCTACAGCATCCAGCGCTTCTGCCCTTGCAGAGGGCTGGGCAAACACCCACTAACGAATCCTCTCTCTACTTCTGTTTAATGGATTTAATCCTACCAGTGGGGATGTATTTTATAGCATAAAGTCATCTCCTTATAGAAGGGATCTACACAACAGAGGCTGACAGCCTGCCTATGAATCATTTTGAAAAACTTACCCTCTGGGAGGTATTTGCTCCTCCTATAGTTCAGGAGACCATTTTCAGAAGTCTCAATCTTTTTTGCTTTTAATTTTTAATATTTTCTACTAAACTCTCAGAAAAGTCAATGAAATTAAAATAGCTTATGCAAATACCATATATATATATATATATATATGTACATACATCATACATACAACTGCAATTGTAATTAATCCGTCATCTAAAAAAAAAAAAAATCTCTCCCAAAGCTTCTCAGATGTACTGAAAAAGTTAAACTTTGCAAGTGAACTTTTAGTTAAAAACACTAATGTAATTTCCAGGAGGAACTGGTGTCAACTGGGCAGCAGAACAACAGATGCTGAGTGTGGAGGTCTACAATATGGGGAAAAAATCAATACAGGCGATCCACTATAATAGGAGATTTAGCTTTTTTAGATTTTAGGGTTTTTTTTAACCCTAAAGCTTRTATTTTCATAGGAACACTAAGGAGGTAGAGTAAATAAAGCTTTAAAAAGGCAAATCAAGACCACGAACCAGATTAGATGATTTAGGGAAACAGACTTATCTGCAGGCTGAAATGGTCCAGAACCCAATTCTTTGATGGCAGAGTAAGGTCAGCCCAGATTCTGGCCAAGACTAATGTAGACCATGTCCTGGCTTAGGTTTGTAGAGGGAGGTAACACATTTTGTGGCCACAAAACATTTCTATCTGTGCTTTTGCAGCACAGTATATGGTCAGCATATGGGATGCAGCTGCTTCCTTAGGTAAATAAGGAGTCCTAACATTTTCCATACGATCCCTTTAGTTTTATACAAAAAAAAAGAAAAAATCCCAAAGAGAAGAGCCAAATCTGCATATATCTGCTTGTATTTCTAGGTAGGAGGAATATATATACAGGAGAGTATAATGTAGACAAAACATTGAGTATTTGGACAATGACCATTTTAAGTTCTAAAATCAACTTACTAGCACTGCATTCAGAGCTTCAAATAAAGGCAACGGGTTTCCCTTTTTTCTRCTAAATTATGTTTCATTTTTACTTGAAAAGGCTTTTAGAGTGCATGCAGATCTCAGTTATCGTCCCACCATCTCTCAGTGTCCAAATAAATCGTGCAGGTTTTACTGGCCACTGACTGGCGTGCAGTTACTTCCAGGCATTCGCAGAACTGCACCATCAGTATGTACGTTATTATTAGATTTCTTCTATGATGCTAACAGGTTAAAAAAATCCTTTCTTAAAAAAAAAAAATATATCCTGCTACCTATTCAGCAATATATGGGGAAAGACCAGGAGAAATTGGCAGAGACAGAGTATCTTGAAGATAACTTCTTTCACTGTGCTGCTAATAGCATTCTGAAACAGCTTCAAGTTCTTGCAGAGAACAGTGATCAAAGTTTAAAAAACGTGTTCTTCTTCTTCTTCTTCTTCTTTTTTTTTTTTCCCAAAAGAAACAAGCACCGGTTTGCCATTTGAAAATAAATTCAGTTGAATTTGAATACCATTTGTTTGCTCAGCATCCAAATCACATCATCTAACCCCTTTTTTTGCAGATCGCCGTGCTTTATGGGTTAACTATTATAATTGCTCATTCTTATCATGGTCAGCTTGCTAAATTCATGGAGCATATTTCCAGCCTGAATAATTTAACAGGCATTAATTATTTATACTTTAGATTTCTTTTAAAGGAGTCATTATCAGGAGGCAATGCCAGTTATTGGACTGGGCAGGCACAGCCAAGTACCACCCCATGAGGGCAACTTCCACAGTCATGCCTGCTTTACCCCAGCGATTACAGAAGGAAACCAGGAAGGGTTGCGTTTAGCCACCAAAAAAGAATCATGCATTAAATCTCCCTGTGTCCCATGATTCATTTATAGGTGATGCCAGTGAACTCAAAGGAAATTGAAGGGGGGGAGAACACCACCATCTTCCTGCTTAGCACCYTTTTTTTGGGCTAGTCAGTATATTTTAAGGGACAAGATTGCAAACCAGTAGATATCATCTGTACACCCTCGCACTCCTCCAAGTCTTTGTAATCATTTCTACTTCCAGACAGTGGCTCCAAAAAAACCTTGTACTCAAAGTGCTGGTTTCTAGGTATGGAAAGGCCATCTAGCCATAACACAGCCTTCAGAAGCATCTCAGCAAATGCGCATGTTGAATATCACCTTCCCAAGCTTTACCCTTTCTTTTTCCCTGCCTGATCTCGCTGTAAATCCCTTGCTAGGTCATAGGAGGACAGTGAGCCRTATTTCCTCTCTCTTAGCCCACTTCATCCAGCTGAGCCAGCTGCTGGTGAGAAATCTCAGTGGGTGGAAGGGTTCAGGTGGGCATCCTCCTCGTGGAGAGAGAAACAGGAAAAGAAAGCTAAAGCACACTGTGACAGGTCTTCTCCTCTGCCCAACCAGTGATGTTATGGATATGCAAGGAAAGCCACGCTGTTAGCATTAGAATCATAGACTGGTAAGATCTGGAGATCATCTAGTCCAACCCTCAGCATAGCCCCATACAGGGATTGAACCCATGACCTTGGCATTAGCAGCACCACACTCTAACCAACTGAGCTAAACCACAGGGGCACAAAATACCTGTGATGGTGGCTGGTCTCATAAGAGATAAATCTACCTCCTCTTGCCGCAAAAAGCCTTTCTACTTTCCTCCTTCACATAGGTGGTAGCCTACACACTGTGGTATGGACTCCCCTTACGCTGGGCTCTGACTCAGAGCTGTCCCTCACCATTGCTCGGTGGCAAGAGGGACAAGGTGACCCACGATGGCGCAGGTAACCCAGAGCGATGGCTCCCACTGAACCACCTGTTTCATGCAGCCCAACGCAGAGAGATCTGCTAAGGAACGAAGAACAGACGCCACAGCTAGGTGACAGGGGATGCAACATGGCTCAACAGAAAAGTCTCACGGTCTCATCAGGAGCTTGGAGTAGAAAAAAACTAACAAAACAGAGAAATAATGACTAGGGAATACATATGTATCAGTGACTTGGGCAGGAATGCTTTTTCAGAGCACTAATACCTAATATTATGTCRTGCTAATACTGCAGAAAATTATACYGCACAATTATAGATGGTGGTGAAGAAGACGGCAAGCAAATATCAGGAGACCTGAAAAAATACTTTGATCAAGAGACATACAGGGACCGACCCGCTTACTTTATTAAAAGAGATCAAGAGAAAACTTCATTATATTACAGAGACACCTTCATGGAGATGAAATGCTCAGTATTAAATGGCACTTTTGAAATAGCAGAGAAAGGCGTTACAAGAACCAGTAAGCCAGGACYGGAGGACAGGCAAATCGAAACGAGAAGGCACTTATTTTGCACGTGAAGGGCAAACGCCCATGAGAACAAGCTACCTAGCAAAGTGGTAGATAATACATCTCTGCCTTCAAATCAAGAAGACAGRTCTCTTTGTGGTGCCACCTCAGCCACCTTCTCCTATGCTCCATAGTTGAGCTCTGAGGTGCCTGCCTTCACTCCCACTGAGTAGGTTTATGTTTTAAAAGCCCCACAACAACCTCTGTTTTTTCCACCCAAACAGATATTTGTTCATAAATCTTTCCTCTCACTCTCCATCTTGGGGTTTCTTGTTGCTGCTGCTGTTGTCAGGAACATTGCAGCCATCCAGATGTCTCCTCCATTTATAGCTGCTGCAAAGAGCCATGCTCTTCTTGTCGGTGATGGGAAAACATTTCACGTGGCCAGGCTGTGTGTGTCAGTACACAGGAGCCGTTTCTCCCCACCTAACAGTTGTTTTTGGGGGTTTGGCAGCTTTGACCCAGGAATTCTTCCCCAGAGTTTAACTGTTAAAAATACCAGGATCTGAACACTGCAGCCTTTCATCCTCGCTTGGTTCCCCCAGGCCGATTGCTACCTCTGACTACATCTGTAGAGCTCCCCTGGGGGCAATGTGGTTACCCAGATGTATCTGAGGGCATAGCTTGGCCCATTGGCTATGTACTTTACCTTATTCAAACAATGTGTTTAAAGATTTCTGGTCTATGACTCCTTTTATGAGAGCAGAGGGTGGAGACCCAAACCTGAAAGCATGTTTCATTCCTGGGAAAGCTCTGGGTCTGTGCAGCCCTCGAGCTTTTCCTTCTGAAACAACCTCCCTCCTTTCCCTGGCAACTGAAGCATTAGGTTTTTGACATTTTTAACCACTTCCCAGCGTTAAGCTAAGAGTCGCTCTCTGCATTTCACCTCCCTCACCAGGATCCACATTGCCCGTCTCAAGGGATGTATAACCTGAAGTCAACGCCACTAAATGTGGGTCTCTCGTTACCTTGATTGTGAAATATTGGCTGTCCTATGGAAGATAACACTGAAGTAATCCATGTGTCTCTGGTAATCAAGGCCTGCCAGATAACCTTGGCCTGCATTTCAAAATGCTCTCACCCTCTACCCTTGTGCAGTAGGTACCAAAAACCTCCCGTGGTCCCTCYTCATCACTATCCTCCAGCTGGGCATGCGTAGTTAGAGGTGTCAATCACCACACTCACCTCTAACGTTATTGATGCTATTTTGGGAATACGATTAATATAGTGGGGAGATTTACAACTGAAGCGAGGCAGAACTTCATTTGTAGCTTGAATATTCTTTGTTATCCAAGCCTGGCAGTGGGTTTTTACTGGACTTGCTCAGTTACAGCACCACTCGGTCCTTTATGGGAGGTGTTAYGTCTGCGCTAAGAATACAGCCTGAGCTGGTAGCCCCTGATGTACATGCTGCCCTCGTTCTTTGCAGCAGCCAAAGATCCTGGATAATTCTGATGTACCTCCATACCTGTGGCTTATGCATGTCATGTTGCTGCATACATACACTATATCTGTTCTTTCTCCTCTCTTCTCCTTTTTCTCCCTTAACATTTCATAGCCAAGAAGATGATGACAAAGCATCTACCCAATCCCAGGGTTAAATCTAATTTAAACTAAAGCTCCATCAAGATCYAGTCCATTGCTGCTTCTTCTGCATAGTGGTACCAAAACCTTTTTTCTTCCTTGCCCTATTGACTATTGCACCAATCTCATCGTGCAAAAAGCAATAGAAATTCAGCAGAGATTGGCTGTGCAAAAAGACAGAATAGATTAGCATGGTTTTGCCAGGAAAGCACACAGTGAATCTTTCCTTCTCTCTGCCCCTGTCCAAGGCTCTTCTTTGTCTCTGTCCCTCTCCTGAGTCTAAGCAGTGCCACAGGTAAACACAACTTTTCACACTCATCCATGCGTGCTTGATCTTATTCTGGAGGTGCAAGCCCCAAACAAACCCTCGCCTTTTCTCATTTAAAGCTGACGTGGTCATTTGATTCTCTTAAACTAGGAATGAGCTTATAAAGAATAATCTGTGCTTAACCTCCTGCTCAGTTTTGTTTGCAAATTTAGTGCGCCAGGACTGGCTTCATCAYGTTGATAAACAGAGCAATTATTTTATATAGTGTAAGCAAGTGAGAATGATATTTGTAAAGGCAAAAATGAGAAACCTCCCAAAGGTTTCCAAGATCAGGTGGTAATGGGATGACATTTCACTTTTTCGGAAATATTTGTCTATGATGAAAGCAACGTCTAAGCACTCGAAATTAGGTCATAATTATCCTGTTATCATTGGGTCTGAAGGCCAGATCAAGAGAATGTCAGTGGAAAATATTTCCTACACCCTGGGAAATCATTTCATTACCTCAATAGTTTCATCAGTGAGTATGAAGCTCAAGCAGCTTCGATGGGATATATATATATATATATATATATATATATATATATATGTACACAGACATATACATACGCACGCACACACATACAAGCTAAAATAAAGAAAGGAGGGCTTCTGTAGACTAAAATCAAAGTCTTAGCATAGCTTAGCTGAGACACCAAGAGCCACAGAGAAAAGAAGCKCTTGCCCACCAAGAGTATATCCTGGATAGAAGCCCTGGAATTGCGCATTGTGGAATTGCACAAATTCCACCTAAGCTCCTGTTAATCAAAGCAGGCGGGAAGATTCACATGGCTGGCTCGTTAAASTCCATGGTCACAGCTTACTTAGGAAGGACCATGCAGGCCAAACATCATTACCCGGCAGGTTGCTGGAAACTCAAAAAAAAAAAATCTTATGCTTTGGTCCCTTAACAGATTAAACAGAGGGAAACATGTGCTACTGACAGCTAAAACACTGCAAAACAGAGCGATCAGCCTTTTACGTGTTGTCAGTGCCGAGAAAGATAAGAGTCATGCTCTTACGGATCGCTGCAATCGTATTACTCTGTGCTAGACGTCCCGACAGCATTAAAAGAGCATCTGCATTGCTAAATATTACTGGAGAGCACTAAAGAGTCTTCTAGCTCTAGGATATCATATGCAACATGAGGGAAATACGCTAGACTTCCTGTTAGGTAGGAAGGGATGATCCTTTAACAAGTATTCTATGCTTTTTTTGTAATTTGGAAGAAAGGTAGTGTCATGGACAAAGCCATTAACACCTTGTGTTCCACACTAACGATGATGCTAAACATCAACTAGGGCTGTTAGGCGTTTTCAAACCCGCAAATCCAGATAACTGGCATGTCATATTTTCAAAAAAAAAAGTGGACCTGGTGGCCACTAAGTTTTCTCCACTATCGATTTTCACTGAGTTTTGAAACACTGAGCAAACATTTTGGCCGGCCAGGGGAAAGCAAACGTTTCGTAGATATACTTTGGAAGGTAAACAGACCAGCACAGAGCATTATGCCAGCTTGACCTTGATCCTAGACATCCTTTGGGACGAGCGATTCCAAATTTAATCGCTAAAGCAATCAAGGCTAAAGCAATGAATTGCTAAAGCAAGGAATGCCAACCTATAYGGCTATATGGAAAATAGACCTCATGAAAGCAACTTAGTGGTTTTTGTTAAGGAAATTGGGTGAGAAAAGCATTAGCATTGATGTAATGTAATTAAGCAGCTCTAAACTGTGTAACTTGCAAACTTGAACTTGTTAAGCGTATCTTCTGTTCCAGGAACTCACTGTTTTTATCTCAACAAAGCGAGGGCTAAGARTGATGAGCTGCCATTGAAGAAGTGCTGGAGAAAAGCCTGAGAGCAGACAACTAATCCAGCAAACAAAGCTCTAAGGATTTAATAGCAGGACCGGGAAGTTCAACCCGTTCAGGCTTGAAACGCGGAACAAACGTTTAAGAGGGAGCAATTGGAGAAATTAATCTTTTAAACATTTTACAAGGAGTCGTGGTGCTTTCACAATCACTAGCAAATTTTAAACCATGCTTGAAGGCTTTTTTTTTTCTTTTAAAGACATCAATATAGAAGTGAAAAAACAAAACCTCGGCAAAGTCACCCATCTCCTACAAATCAGTCTTGATCACAGGTAGCCTTGCTGGCCTTTTAACATATCCCTTTATGAAAACTAAAGCTAATTTTCATTCATTCTGGTGCCATCTGACATCATTTGGGTGCCGTAAAACAGCCCGAAAGTGAATACAAGCGTAATTGTAACGTCGCTTTTTATAAACGACAGTTGCAGGCTGAATTTACAAATGCTGTCAAGCCTACCGTCCTGCAGACTTCTCATGCCRGGAATTTGCACAGAATACAGATGTACGGACTTTATCAGCATCRCATTATGCCTCACAATGTGAAAATGATTGCATGACGAGTAAATCCATCGCCCACGCAAATACTGCTGCTTCCAGTTCCTAATGAATCACAGGCCCAGGATGGGGTCAGAAGAAAATTCACTGGGGGAGGGGGAGGGAATAGAAACAACTAAAATTCATTGCTTCACTGCTTGCTCAGGCAAAAGCAATCAGAGAAATACTAGCTGGGGAAACTAATGACGTAATTAAAATAGACAGTAACTGATACGCTTCTGTGATGTTTTTTCCTATTTTCACCTTTTTTTTTTAGATTTTATTCCAAATCTTCCAAAGAAAGCTATTTTTTAATCTGCTTACTAAGAAGCAACAGAATGAAAAAGAAGGAGAAAAATTGATCCGAGCCTCTGTGATACGGAAGTCAAATGTAAGGGAGGGTGGAAATTAGCTCTACCTATTCTCTTGTATCGGAGTAGTAATGGCATGTTATAGGTCAACACAGTTAAAAGGTACAAGAGCTCATACTGAGATACAGCAGAAGGAGCCGGGTAGAATAGGCACAAAAAATTCAATATCTTCTGGATGCTGTTTGAAATCAATTCTCGCTTTAACCACCTAGATTATTACATGAAACTGGTCTTGATTTACTGCACAGTAGATGCAAACTGCACTTTGATCAGGAGTTCTATGCTCCTGGCCCTTCATACCTTTAAATTCAATGTCAGTCCAGATATAAAGGTCTTGGTAAGGAGCCCCAGGGCAGTAGCACCCTTAGATGTCATGCTGAGGAGCTAAGATGCACCCAGATAGCTGCTGATGACCCTGACATGATGCCACCTTGCCTAATTGAGTTGCTTTTCTTCTAASGTGTGTTTTGATCATCTTATGGAATAACAGTCATGAAATGAAAGCCAGAAGGCCTGCATATATCAGTCATAAAAGATCACGCTGAGAAACCCATGAAAAACTGTTCATGCGATTATTTCKTTACTAATACAGGCCACAGTTGGGCAGGTCACAACACTGTCGTGTGCTGAAGGAGCGTGTGCCGATGTCACCAGGTTCCTTCCCCMAAATGCATGTGGCAAATCAAGTACATAGTGGCAAAAGCACAAAACCCAGTGTTTTACACTATTTTTTATGCTCTCTTAAGGAGCTGCTCTCAGTAACAAACACAGTCTCTTCAATGTGCTGATTATCTTTCATCCTTAGACCTTTGTGTGTTGGCTGCTGTGCTTTGTTTTGAAAAGATTAGCAAACCTAGAAAGACTAAAAGGACAAATTTTGCTATTTCTGGTACAGGTAGCATCCTCTGCAGCTCTTTCTGGACAGACAGTGGGGAACAGGCTTTATAAAAACTCACAGCATCACCTGTTCAATTCTACCCTTTCCAATCATCACCCACCAAGTTTACTCGCTTCTCCAGGACAGCGCTAAATTATTAAATGCTGATCCTTTATGACAGATTGTACSGCACAGAATCAGAAGAGATTAATCGGACACCAAAACTGCTGTAAAACTGTACTTCAGCTGACCTGTGATGCCCTTCCTCTCCTCCACGAGGGCAGAGTTATATGGAGAAGAGAGTCCTACAGAAGATGCAAAATGTATGAGCGTCTGCAAAACCTTAAGAGCTTCTGCAAGGGAAAGCAACTATCCCGTTTTGCACTTCCAAAAAGACAACCTAGTCCTTTACCTCAACTGGGCATCCAATAATGAAATTGCAGATCAAAGCAAGCAGCAGGCTACGGACAGGCAGAGCAGTACTGCCCAAACCTTATGTTAATGCACCCRCCACGTAGTACGCAGGAAAAGGAAACATATATAGATTGCATCCTTTATCTTGAGATGGATTTCCTATTAATCAACACTCACCTTGGTGTGTACTCACTCATCCATGGCAATAAAGCAATAGTATTGACTTATTCCTGTAATTGGTTTCTTAGCAGCGTGGGGAATTCTCAGTTCACAAGGGGAAGAAATCRGATGGCAGCCAGAGCAGTTACTCCTTCATTTTTAAGAGGCAGGATAACGTTTTCCTTTTTCTTTCTTCGTGGATTTGATGAATGTTCCCCAAAACAGAAGCAGCACTAGAGTCAGCACTGCTGGGAAAATTGAAGGAAGAGGGATGGAGGAAAATATCATCTGAAGATGACAAGTGTGAAAGCAGGTCTCCCTTCCCGTCCAGCTTTGCGTTGCTGATCTGCTTTGGATACACCCATTCTTGCTTATATCGATAAAAAGCTTGAGCACGAGGCTCAGGTGGAGAAATCTCATGTCTCTTACTGACTCTGCTGCTAGCCAATGTAGTACTACAGCACTACGTTCCTCWTCTGTAAAATGGATCTGAAGAGATTCACTTCCTAAGGAAAACATCTTCAAACCTAGTGATAAAAAACCCTCTAAGACACGRGGGATGCTCTACAGAGAGCTGTCAAAAATCTCCCTATAAAAGCTAATCTCAGGATCTTTTTCCCCCCTCATTTAGGCCAAAATCCCATCCGAATCACCTGCAACACTGCGTGCCAACAACAGGCCTCAGCCCCAATACCGACTAGTTGCYCAAATAGCCATCTAATTCCAGACTGCGTCTGAGTGCCACATCTCGAGGCATGTTTCATATCTGCAAGTAAAATTGAGATTCAGATTTTGTCTGAAACGTAAATTTTGTTCTATTGCGTTGTAGCAGAGAACGGCCTTTATTTRGCCTTATTTACAATCTGTACTTCATTCTTGTTTCAATTCTTTTCCTGACACTAACACATTACATTTTAATAATCTGATGCTTTCCCATTTACTAGAAGTAACAAGTCATCAGCCAGCCGCTGCCGGTATATGCCGTTATTGGCACTTGCCATAATGAATCCAATCATCACGCGTTTATTTATTCACATTACCCGTATGCATCACTGCTGTGATTCCTCGCTAGTGCTGGTTTTCTTTTGCTCAGGCTGGATGGCTCTGTTTTTGCACCCACTGGATTTACGGGACCTTTTTATGGACCTGGAGAAYCACCTTAACCTGGTTTGGTCTGCAGGGCCACACACAGGGTCGATCTGGAACCACGTCGTAGAGATCTAAGGGTTTTTTCACTCCTTAGATGCCAATACAACTTTATTCTGAATTCATTTCTTTGTTTTTTGGCAAGTATAATGCATGCATRAGAGTGCCCTATCTGCCAATATAAGCTAACAATTTCCAGATGACAGGAATAACTCAGGCATGTTAGTAAGCAAAGAGATCTCAGGTAAAAAGCTATCTTTTTAAAAGCACAAGYACAATTCTTTTTTTCTGACTCAGCGGCTTTTCTTCAAAAGACTAGTGCATTTATCTGAATTTTTGCGGATCGCCAGGCTAAATTCAATGGTCTAGAAGGAGATGCATCAAAATAAAATGAGAAATTGTGGGCAGCTTTAAAATTAGTTTCTCCAAAACTATAACATCTTCCATTCTGTTCCTTGTTATTGTGGGAATCTTCATAGAAATCATATCTGGTTAAGWAAATTTAACATACCTCAAAGGCATAAAGCTTATTTTTTGCCCACTTTCAAACCTTTATTTYAAACCCTCTTAAGCATATTAGTAAAGGAAACATCTCCTGCTACTACTCAACAGGTTCTGACTGCTTCGAAGGAATMTGACTTCAGATAAGCCTGCTAGAAAACTATGGATATATGATGGGTTTCTCTAGTTACTGTTGCCCAGTATTATCTCTATAGGAAACTAAAATTAAAAATCTACATTTTTTTGTTTTTATTTTTTTTAGAAGTCCAAGATTTCTTCTTGTCCTTACAAAGTAGTTTGGCATTTGACAAATAGCGAAGTATTTGCTTTTTCAAAGAAAAATTAAAATCATCTTCTGATAATTCCAGGATGACCGCTATATTCTTAATAAAAGACCAAATTAGGAGGGAGGAGGGAAAAGGGAAAATATACCATCATTTGCWTGTTTTCAAGTGCCCATCTTCATAGAAACTCTCATTAAGATATCACGATTCCCTGGTATCCATAGATTTCACTTGAAAAAGCAACAGAGCAAGGGGGTTGAATGCTGGGACATCCAGGCAGGAGATAGATTTCAGCTCTGATTCACTAAGTAGCTCCTTATTTTCCTAACCAGGGACCAAACAGCACACAGCGCCCCAAAACACAGGCGCGAGGTGTATCGAGTTCAGCACACTCAGCTGTTGAAATCTCAGCATGTTATTGAGAAAGCTGAATAGTGACGCCCTACTCGGATCTAATTCTGTTTTCTATAGTAAAAAAAAAAAAAAAAAAATTAAAGGCTCTGAAGAAAGCTCTATATGATCTTCCAAATTACAGTCAAGGATGAAGGAGTTTATGTCTCCCGTTGCTTGGGGATGCATTTGGGCACAGCGTGCCGGCCCGCAACAGTAGCAGTAAACCACAAAAGCACCGAGCATTGAAGCTGAGAGYGTCAGCCACATAATCCGTCTGCTCTACGCGTTTGCYGATGACCCTCTGAAGGTGAAACAGCATTAGGCTTCTGTAGCCTATGGAGAAACCACTGTTAGTCTTCTCCATGCCCTCCAGTGCTCATCTAAAAACTGCAAAGCTGGCTATTATAGCAGAATGTAAATATTATGCTTTATCCACCTTGCCAATCCTTTTTTTCTTTCTTTTTTTTTTTTCCTGACATTGGCAGAGCAGCCATCTATTTATAGGCTCGGTGATCAGGTAACTCTTTGGGGAGCAGCTCCATCTGAGCAGAATAGAAAAGGAGCTGCAGAAAGAAGCGGGAAAAGCATAACTCTAGGAGACTACAGAAACCAGATCAGAGCTGTGCAGCAAGAGGTTCCCATTCTCCTCTCTCTCCTCCCTGCCTGGCGATGGCACAGGGGGAAAGGAGACATTAGTGGCACTTGTTTCTGAAGGATCTGCTTGGGATTAGCCCAACAAATTTCACCTGTGCTGCAAGAGTTATAAAGCCTGTTCCCAAGTGAAGCATCCCAGCGCCAGCTGATGCATTGGGACACTTTCAACACCTTCAAAAGAGGAAGCCTGTAGGTACGATCCACRCTGAATGCTTGTGGCCAAGCTATGTACATCAACACCTTCTCCCTCGACTGCAGCGAGCAAGCCCAGATTTTGCATGCAAAGACTGAGTTGTTGTGGAAAATCGCTCAGGGCATCTCTGCTTTCTTAGTGCTCAGGTGGCCACCGGTCCAGCCAACACATCAGGCACGGACTGGTTTGGATCAACTAGGTCTACTCTGAGCAGACTTTGACTCAGTGTCACCCTGCTCCCTCCACTTTCCTCACCTGCTCCCTCCACTTTCCTCACAGCCCCAAGGGCTTCTGCAGCAGCAGGAGCTCCATCCTCCTCTTTGCTCTTTAAGCATTCATCAGTGGCACAAAATGGCAAGGAGCAGACGCTACCACCAGCACTGACAAGGAAGAAGAGGACTAGTGTGATGAATTCAGGCCTAATGATGGTGTTTGACCAAAGTCCTGATTTCAGAACACCCTTCGACAAGTGAGAGCTGAGCCAGACATGGGGCAATCTTAGAGAGTCCAGCCGCTTCAGGGCTGCATCAGAAGACTCTTGCGTTAAATGGATGTGGGCAGGAGTCATCCTGCGGGCAGCACATATCTAGACGCTGAAGTATAGCTTGCCGCTCTTCTRGCATGATTGATCTTCTGAAAGATTCTTCAAGGCTGGCTCATCCCACTCTCCTGCGCTTACCACCTTCCACCCAAGTTACATGCATCTAACACCTCATTTTTCTTATTTCCCCCAAAATGGACATCACCAATGCAGTCAGCACAGTGTTGCATGCTGCAGCAGCAAAGACAGGAAYAGTATATCCAGTGACACCCAGTTACAAGACGTGACTTTAAGGTAATGCCAGGCAACAAAATACCTTTAAGTAATAAAATCCTYGTGGCTCCAACCACMGCTCTCCATRGCATGCTCAATGTCTCAAGCATACRCAGAATTAGCCTCACAGGAGCCATGCTGGGTTACTTATCTACGTTTTTCTCCTTCCAGTCATCTTCTCAGACACCACTGCCCTCCAGTGATAAATGCTGAGAGATGAAAAGCAAAAAATGCCTCGGCGTACCCTTGGAGACACAGCCTTGTTTTTGCCAACATTGTCTCATGTGTCTGCCAGACTAAAGCTACTTTCCAGCTATTTCACCAAAAAATCTCCCTGACACACTGCAGTCTGTGCCTCATTCTGGTCATTCYTGCAGGGACAATCCCACCCCAGCTGGGAGCCACTTCCCAAATACYACGTATTTCTGTTACTAAAGGTGTGATGACGAACTCTGAACTTCTGGGTGTATTCCTATAGACAGAGGACAAAATCGTCCTCTAATAACAGCAGAGCAACCTTGTAAAATAGAATTAACCATCCAAGTCTCTCACATTTGCAGAGCCCTTTGCTCTTTCACGGCTTTTCACGGAGCCACCTTTCCAAATTACTTCCAAATCTAATCTGTCTGCGCCTCACGCTCACTGCATTTCCACCGTATGTCTCCCAGCCCATGGATTTATTTTTGTCCGAGAGTGCCTGCAATAGCAATCAGCGTGCTTCGAAACCAACAGCACACATTTCTCCAGTCGCCCCAGAGCACCTCCCAAAGCCATGGCCTTTAACGAGAGCATGGGTTTGACATATTTACTCCTCCTAGCTTTTTTTCCCTTTTCTTTTAATAGACATATTCTTAAGTAACACACAGCCTGGCAACTTCCCTTCCAGCCTTATTTGAAGCACCATAAAAAAATCTCTTATCTTCCTCTGCACTATACTCTTTTCTGAGCATTTCTTCAAACCATTCAAAATAGCCAAACTGGAGACTTAAGGCTCAACTTCTTGCTATACCCCTCAATTCCTCTTGTTATAATTGCATTTTAACTCAATAATTACACCTCTTCTAAGATACCTACCATACAGTCTAATTTCTGCATGCACCTTAAGTCATTTTTAGAGGGTTTGAGCTCTAAAAAAATATTTCCTGCTCGATAAATTATTTCCAATTATGCTTTCCGCTTTTCCTATGCTGCAGGATAAATAAGATAGAGTCAAATCTTGTGCTGATCCTCAGTATGTAAAGCATGAAAAAGGTCAAGGAAATTAAACAGGGAGAACATCATAGGCATACACATGAATAGAAAGTAGAAGTACAAGTTTCAGAACGAATCTGCCATTATAAACAATTCAACAGATTTTTTACAATGGAAATTATACACTGATTTTTCATGGAAAACACTGGCAGTGACTTTTATCTTGGAGGATTTTATGGGAACTTCAAGCCAAGAGTAAAATACGAGCAAAAAGAACTCAAAATTCCCATCCTTTTGCTCCCTCTAGGTTCAATCACAGCCTTGTACTGCACTTCATTACTGCAAACCATGTACCAAAAAAACAAACTATTAAGACACTGACACCCTCAAACTGTTTCCCAGCTGTGCAGTTACTTTCTGGGCCTCACGTATCAGTAATTTGTTTTCTCTCAATGTGTCTGGACATGCAATTAAACCCCTTGTTTTCATCCTGAAGATGGTTCTGCCTGCCTGAGTCCGTCCTTTCTCCTGTCAAGAGCCCTTGGTCTTACAGGTGATAAAATTTTCTTTATAACTTACATTTTCAGCTCTTATTTCACACCTGCTCTAAGTCAAAGCAAACATTGCCCCGGATCTGGAAGGCTTAAATAYGGTGTTGTACCAGTAGATGCTACTGGTGACACGTCTCTGTTAAAGCTCCACTTTGTATATTTGCTCTGCAAGATATATGAGGGTTTCTGAGTCCTAAAGAGAACAGGCAACCCTGCTCTGGTACATATGACAGTACACAACACTCCTCACATTTTTAATGGCCGACTGTAGCTACCATCGCTCTTTCAGAGATGCAACAGCCTCTCTTAGGAAGGGAAATGCAACACAAACYGAGCTGTTTTGGTGTGCCCTTCAAGGCACATCATCTTTAAAGAAAGACAACAGCCGAATTTTAACACTATACCTAACTTCTTGTTCCAGTTAACATTTAAACCAAACGAAAAGTTACACTTAGCCCCTTAAACTGGAATTGAATGCATTAGACTGCGTTGTGAAATATCCCCCCAAAACCCAATGGGTATCTGTATTATGCAGCTAGTTATAACAAGCGAGGAGACATGGATTCAAAGGAATGTTTACTCTTAGCCTAACTCTATTTAAATCCGTTCATTCGTGCTACAGGGAAACACTTTCCCTCAAGACAAGTTTTGTGTAATTTATTCAAACTCATCCTGAGACGAGAGGGAGAAGCAATTCAACAGCCAAGAAGACCTCATGAATGCAGTCRCATATCGACTGGTGATCAAAATGGAATCGAGTGGAGACACTACGGCAGAGGTTATTGGGGGACAGCAAACCTAACCCTGATTAGAGGCTCCCAGGAAGTCACTCAAGCCTGTACTGGGCATAGGATCATTCCTTTGCTGTTGTAAGACATCTCTGCTCTCCCCAGCTCCCACAGCCTTGGTAAACCCTCTTACAACCAGCTGCCAGGAGCCCTGTGCTGCCTCTTAAAACCACAACCAMCTTCCTGGCAGATTTGGCTTTTAGGAGCTCATCACTTGGGAGCCCTAAGCCTCAGGCATCTCAGAAATCCCAGGAAGATGAGGTTGGAGGGTCTCCAGCCCGACCCCACCTCACAGCATGGCCAACGTTGCAGCTCCAGGAGGTTGGTCCAGACCATGTCCCCAAAACCAGGCAATCCCTGAGGATGGGGAGTCCACAACTCATGGCAACATCTGGACAGATTTAGGCACTGACTCAGAAATTCTCTTTCTCAGTCAGGTAAGCGACTACCTTCTTTCCACCTTTCAAGACCTGAGCCAAAGCACTGCGTCAGACACCACTGAGACATTTGGTAGCACTACAGGAGAGGTCGCTCCCCCTCTCTGATGGTATTCTGCACAGTTTGCCAGCTGGTTTGCTTGGGCTATACACAAAACGTGAATTTGATCCAGAACACAAGCATCACCGTTTGGGCTTGTGAATCCCGGTGGACCAACAGTTAGGTCCAAAACATCCTAGCTTCTGCTAAAACATGCGCTATCTTGAGCTCAGTCTTCATTCCACTGTCTTTTTTAGCATCTCCTTTACGCGCACATACTTCCCTTGTGACTACATGGTTTTATTACTAATGGAACAACTATGCTTAAGAAACATCCGCAAGCAAAACGTTGAAAAACCCCGTAAAAAAGGGCGAAGCAGTCCTCTTTTCCAGCCAGGAGGTCACGATGGAGGGTAAAGCTCTTTAAGAACTCACTTGCCAAGCTATGCTACATATTTTCCAGGACCTGCACCAACTCCACGGGCAACTGAATGCATATCTTGGGAAGACTTTTTTTCCAAAGCTTCTCATTAGCACAACTGCAAAGAGGGACACACTGTGTTATTTTAGTCCTTTCGATCTCATTTTACTTTGATACACTTTATTGCCCTTAGGCCTTTTTGCTATAGAATTACCTTTGTGACAGTGAAGTCTGAAGTTCTAACAAAAATGACTGTGACTAAAAAAGAAGCCAAAAAGAAAAAATCTGCTGTGGCTGAGCASTTTGYGATATCATATATGCCTRAATCTATGCACTGCTTTTAAAACTKCAAGCGAGACATATAGCCTTKTTCTTCTTCTCCAGACTTAAAATGAACTTTTGTGATATCCAAAAGCTATTGTGGAAAAACAACGCACCGCGTTTGCTAGATACCATCTCCCTTTTTCTACTTTTTCAGACGAGCTCACATCAAAGATTGGAGAGAGGGAAGCAGTTTATCATGCCRTTGCCCAGAAGTGCAGCTCTGGTTTTAAGGTTTATACGTAATCACGGTTTCGGGGGTTCATAACACAACCAAGCAAACTCTCTTCAGGAAGAAGGTGCGTTGCACTGCAATCTCTCAGCTTCAGCACAGCCTGTTTGACCGTGGCCAAAATCCCCCGAGGGAGGCAACCTCACTACTCGAGTCGTTTAAAAATAGTCGGAATAAAGAATTGGAGACGACGCTACCGGGAACAACCCAGCGCAAGCAGGGGACGGGCCGCAGGATCTCTTCCCACTGCTCCAKGGAGAGAGCAGCTGCAAAGCGCCGAAGGAGAGAAATAAGAAAGCCAGGTATTCAAGGTTTTATTAAAAACGGGCACCYAATGAAAACCCCAGAGTCACCCTGTTTCCCTTCAGGCAGTCCCACCTGCCCTCTCGCCCTACGGTCGGGGAACAGTTTTCTTGTTGCGTTATTTTTGCAGGGGGCTTTTTGCTTGTGCGCGCTGCCGCAGCACGGATAGCACCAAGACGAAGGGTAAAGGCTGCAAACGCGGTGGCCGCCGCCTGAGCGGGGAACGAGCCGCAAGGTGGAAAAGGATGCTGGTGGCAGGCTTGGTCCCAAGGTGCCTTGCAGTAGCTAGATGCCATCCGATGTCCTCTTTTGGGAGCAGCACTTGGCTGCGTTGCCGCYCGCTTGTCGCCCTGGGTCTTTGCAGTGAGCCTCAGAAAAGCAACGTCCAGGAAGCGCAGCTTCAGCCCATTAAAAATTAAAAGAAGGGAAATGGTTTCAATTGATTAACGATAAATCTTTGCTTCTCTCTAAAATCCTTCCGCTTACGCTGCCGACCTCCAACTTCTCCAGGGACCCGAGGACGCCCTGCCATCTCCCTCTGTACGGCGTGCAACCGAATCTCCAGACTTGACTTGATATCCTTAATCAGGCTCCAATTTCGATCGTTCCCCTTTGCAACAATTTCTGGGGCAACGTGCAAATTAAACGACGTTGGGTTGAAATTTTTCTCCTTGGTGTTTTCTCCCCTCTTTGGGGCAGCAACGTGCTAACGGCACCAACCAAAACACAAGAATACCTGGAGCTTTAGCATTTAGTTCTTCCTGAATATGCTGATATAAAGGAAGCTGCGGGAGTCCTGATGATTTTTAGGTGTCGATCATCCAGGAAGGAAGCATCCCAGGAATGTGCTGTGACAGCACATCGGAAGCGGATGGTAGTGGACCAGTGCTAGGCAAACGAGCGAGCCGAGACGTTTCTTTAGGACGCCCTTGTATACTGGTAACGGAAAATTTTCCTGCTGCCTCCCTATTTCTGCCTAAGATCTGGGCCAGCCTGAGTGATATTAATGAATTTGGGAGACTTTTGTAAATTCTCACGAGATCTTGCCATCAGACAAATATATATATATACAGAGATAGATAGATGCAGATATATAGATACATAGATATATATACACACACACACACTTTTTTTTCAGAGGCCCACAGCAGACCCAAAGGTGACAGGGGAGTTAATGGATAGTTTTGGCCGCACGTTCCTGCGCGGGGTCACGTTGGCCAAGGTGGAAGGTGRGAAAATTAGAGCTTCACACCGGGGCCTTCGTTAAGGCCAACATCTACGTGGCCACAAGGACTGCCAAGCCGAAACCGAACTACACCCCGACACCTTGTGCTAAACGTTAGACCCCACTGCCATCTTGTGGCTAACGCTTCCTGAAACAACGGGAAAGAGGGGAAAACCCGTCAAAAAGTTGAGGACCGGGTCAGCCGGTGTATCGAACAACGCTGAGTTCTTGGGAGCGCCACGGGAAAACATCCATTCTGCCTTAGAAGATGCAAAGTCTGGACCTACAGCATTGCCTTCGGTAGAAAGGGATGCAGGGGGAAAAGAAAAAGCATAGATAGGGTCGTCCAAAAGAAATTTGCCAAGTTAAGGACGTAGTTGCACACATAAAGCAGCTCATACAGCTGCAACTTGCTTTTAGTTGTGGCTTCAGCACATTAATACTTATCTATAATGCTGGCATTTATTGATTATTTCAAGGCATTTGGCGGTTTCCAGAGTAACATAGTGCTACGTCGGTTAGAATAACACTTGTCAACTCCGATAACCGCGTTAAGCTGGAATTAGATATCATGTCTCTGAATTAAACAATGTGTTTGGTGGAGTTTATCAAGAGGCCGACTCACACGCCGGAGATTATCACGCGTGCCGATCATCCGCGCAGCGCAAACCGTCTTGAGATGCTGAAAACCGTAGATTAGCACCCCTCGGGTTTTCAACAGCRCCTCGCCACGGGAATTAGGCAGTTTTGCAAATCCCCCTGGTATCTATCTGGCTGTTACCAGATTTGCCTACACCTCTGCATTTACTTTTTGCACCACTTAACGTTTGCCGTGCTTGTACCGTGGTAAAGGTTTTGCTTAGCAACTAGGAATGCCTCTGCCAGGAAACCCTTCCCAAGGCATTAGTGAGGTCGCCTAGACTGCTCCATCACCTAGTCCCTGCGCAGATGGCTGCTACTGCGCTCGGGGGAAAAAAAAACAAAAACAAAAAAAACACAGCCCGTTTTTTTTTTTTTTTTTTTTTTTTTTTTTTGGTTCTGGCAGATTTTGATAACCCGCTGCAACAGCAGCGTCAGCTGGCATCGAACCCACGTAGGGTCCGAAACGCTGACCATGCTCAGATGCGAGCACGCAAAAAACTTTGCGCAACAAATCCAAACGAGGAGAAAGCCTCGTCGGAAGTCCAATTTCCCCCGACGCAAATCTGTGCAGGCAGTAAAATATTAACAAAACAACAGGGAAGAGCTGTACTTTGAGAAATAGGCAGGCACACGTGGCATGTCACGAAGTTGCAGTGTCCTGACTCTTTTGAAAGGCTTYGATTTATATCAGAATGGCTGCAGGTCTGCAACCATCTACCTTTCTTCTGTTAAAATTAGGTTCTCTGAAAGAGTAACTAAAAAAGAAAAAAAAAAACACCACTTGCAAATGAAAGGTAACATGTCTTTCAACACCTTTCTATTTTTATGAGACTTTCTTCGGATCTTAGCAAGCCTTTAGCTTTCCAACCCTGCTACGTAGTACAGAAACAGGTTACAACATGMGCAACCTCGTGCCAGATACAACGTAGAGGCAAAGTGTATTTTCTGCATCTGCCTTCAGTGGGATTTAGCTACTTTTTGAGTTTCTATGGTGTCATTTACCAGTGTCGAGTGCCTGAGAGTTTTAAATGCATTAGTATAAGTTGCAGACAAGCTGGCTGCAAATAGAATTAAACACATTGCTGCTAATTGTAAATATATCTTCGGGGGTGGGAGGGAAAGGCATTTAAAGTCTGATCCAAACCTGCAGACCTAGATAAAAAGGTTTCGATTGGCCCTAATTTGAAAGAAACGTGCTAAAGGGGCCAAAGTGTCACACTGGGTTTTTATGCTATGGAAGTTGTCCTTGGGTGTCTCTGCRTGATGGGAACAGGCGCAAGCAAGCTGAGGAAGAAGTGGGAAGCAATGTTATGGAGCCTGAAGGGCGAAAGCAAATGCTAAAGCAGATGCAAGCTCGCCCTGTAGTCTCAAGCTGCAAAAGTCAAACGCATCCGCTGTAGGAGCGAGCAAAGAAAGTCCTTCTCTCTTTGCAACATCGTGACGGAGCAGCTTTCTGGGGCGCTTCGCTGCCAGCCCAGGAATAAAGCTCGCTGGCGTCTTGAGCACGTCTATTAACTCCTAAATGAGAACGGTGTGTACTGGTCCCCCCAAAACCCTGCTGTTGCTCCATACCCTACGGATAACGGGTCAACGCCATGGTCGCTGCTAACTTGACCCRTCAGCAGCTCTGCACCATTGCAGGGCTCTGCTGCTTCTGCCCCTGTTGCCCAGCAGTCGCCGGACAGCAGGGTCCCTTCGACACGGCGGAAGACGGCAGTGGTCAAGGCTTTCTCGGGCTGATCACAGCCTTAGAAAGAGCGCTGGCAGCGGGGCGGGTGGGAAAAGGTCGGATCTGAGCTGCTTCTCCTGCCRCGACATTCGGTCTACGCTCGGGCTGGGGGACGCGAAGGGATGCGCTTACCCAGGGAGGGGTGAATCGCTCCGCAGCGGTCACACAACTCACTGGGCACGGTAGCTAATTTCATCAACTCAACCCAGATAATTAAGGAAAATTAGCCAAAAAACTCCTCTCAGCAGCTCTTCGTTAATCTTTAGAGGAGGAATAATCTTGYTCAGCAAAGGGCAGGGGACAACTGCCAAGGAAAGAGTGGGTGTTTGGTCTGAGCAACAGCAAGCTATATTTTGGGAGGGGATTCGGGAGAGAGGTGTAAATCCACACGCAAATACACCCAGGTAAAAGAAGGATTATTTAGGAACGATTTTTGCCAAAATAAGTAACTACACGCAGAAGAAATCAGACCTCCGGCTATCTCCTATTCTGTGAGTGTCAGRGCTGCAGCGACTGTTGGAGCAAGTACGACATTTACTTCCACAAACTGCAGTTGCAATGAACTTACACAAAGCGTTGCACGCAGACAACTTTTCCGCCGTGCTAGGAAATCCCCACGGAAACAGAGGAGCGCTGCTCTCCGCTTTTCCCAGAATATACTCAGACAAGAGATTCACACGCTCCAACCCCCCCCCCAAAGAGCCCAGATCCTCGGGCTCGGCAGCGTGCCAAGGATCCCGCAAATAACTATGTGCCTCCCCCCCGCCAAAAGAAAATTATCTTTGTGGGCGCTATTTGCTCCACACTGGATAACTCAATGCAAAGCACTAGGATAAAGCGTGTGGGTGCAGGAGTGCTGGCTCCAGTTTGTTTGGAGRTTTTTGTAAGGATGGGGGTCAGCAAAGCGCTGCCTGAGTGCCCTTTTAGGGGGACAACAGTGCCAGCAGGACCTGGGACATAACGGGGGGCACAGAGCACCGCTAAACCCCTGGAGATATGCTGAAAAGAGAGGGGAAAAAGCAGCCGAGCAGAGGCTTTCCGCCCGGGCTCGCTCCCAAAGCGGTCGCAAACCAACTTCTCGGGCCGGCAGCAAACTTTTCCGCCGGCCGCAGCGCGGAGGCCCCGTCGGGGCTCCGGCAGTGGCCGCGGCCGGGGCCGGCGCCGCGGGC
>NW_028186350.1:848974-873300 GCF_003343005.1 Rhea americana | reverse complement strand
GGCGTCCCGCTGCGCTCCGCTACTCCCGAGCCGCTGCCGGGCAGCGCTGATTAGCTTTCATTGAGAAACCCAATTAGAGCCGCCGTGATAGCAACCAGATCCGCTGCCGGAGAGAGAGAAAGAGGCGGTGTGTGTGTGCGCGCCGGGGCTAAGGGGGGTGGCTTCTGGCCGCCCTGGGTCAAGGCAGCAGCCCCATCCTCCCTGCACGCTGCCCGGCCGCGAGTGGCCCGAAAGGAGCGAGCGAGTGGGGAAATTAGGGAAAAGGAGGAGGGAAAAAAAAGAAAAAAAGAGAAAAGAAAAAAGGAGGAGGTAAAAGAGAGGAGGGGGGRAAAAAAAGGTGGTGGTGGTGTTGGGGTTGGGGGGGGGGAGCTTTTGTGCCACTCCGCGAGCTGGGATCCTGGAAATAGCAACAATTACCATGTGATCGGAGGGTGACGCAGCTCCTTGTAACTGGAGCCGAAGACTTGGGATTCAAACAAGAGCACTTCATAAATATTAAATTGCCTTCTGCTAATGAGCCACGTGGAGCCGCCCCCCCCCCCAAGCCCCATCCCTGCACCCCGACCCAGTCCCGGGCACCCACATTGCTGCTTCCTGTCCCTCCTGGGCACCCTTGCATCGTTCCCCACCAGAGCACCCCTGCCCCACCCCACCAGGGCACTCTTCATCCMGTCCCTCTTCCCACCCGTGGCACCCCGTATCCCACCCTGCCTCCCTCCCCGAGGTGTACCGCACCTCCCTCCTTGCCAGGGCACCCAACATCCTGCCCTGCATCTCTCCCCATCAGGGTGCTCTGCAYGCTAGGGCGCTCCATGCCCCAGCTGGCATCCCACCCCACCAGGGTGAAGAGCCCAGCCACAGGGGCGCCCGGTCCCCCTCGGCCTGTGTGGGGGGAAGGCCGGCTGCCGGCTGGGGAGGGCAGGGAGCCTGGGTGCTTGCCAGTGACCTCGGAGGAGGCAGGAATTCACCCTTCCTGGACTTATTTGGAAGAGCCCATCTTGCACATGCATTTTTAATGCTGGCTGGCAAAGGGCACCATCCGCTCCGGTATCGCATTTCCATCTGAAACCACCATCGCTTCCAGGAAGGAGGGCAAGCGCCCCTCACTGCGGGCTGGGAAGGGGGTGGTGGTAGCTATGGCAGACCTGCCCGAGCAGGATGAAGGGTGGTGGGGGGGGGGAAGCACCTGAGGTGTTCTTGGAGGACACCAAAAGTGTCTTAAAGGAAAAATCAATTAGCAGCCTGTCTTTCCGTTAGCCAGAGGTGGCAGCATGTTTTCCCACACTTAGATCTGTCCCCACAGCCTTTTGCTTGTGGGTGAAAACCTCCAGGGCTGGAGTTGTTCCCTGTTCCCATGCTCATCTGAGGAGCAGCTCTGGAGGAGACAAGCTGGCTATCTAAGGAGGCCTGCCTCTGCAAGCGGGCACTAGCACGACTAAGGTGTGCATGAGGGCAAGCTGCTGAAATAATAATAATAATAATAATAATAATAGTCATTTTGCCTTATTAGAAGGCAAAGAGCGCCACCTCGTGTAGGAAAAGATCGTGTAGGATGAGGCAAAAGCACCTACTCACACATGTGCTCCTTGCATCTCCCACTCCAGCCAAGCCAAAGCTGCTCCGATGACACTGCCCTGCTACAAATGCCATGGCACGCTGATGCACTCTGCCTCCAAGATGTTCTGTTAAARTATTAAATATAAAATGTTGTTCCTCAGGGAATGCTTCCTTCARAAAAACGGGAGCACAGCTCCTGTACTCCTCGAGGCCTTTGTGGAAGTAACTTCCGTCGAGGAAGTAGAAGAAACGCACCAGAACAAATACGTACGTTTTGTATAAAGCRTATGCTAACCAAGCATTCAGATTTTGCCAGTATCAAACAATGCTTTTCAGGGTCATTTTTAAAAATTCATTGTTTGTTATTCACATTCAAGGACCGTCTACAAGCTTTGGCCTCACAGATAGAGAACAGGAGTCAGAATAAATGCTGGAACAACCACGATTTAAGGAGAGAGGATAACCAGGCAGCACCCRAGTGTATCAAGGCTTCATATCAGAACCATCTACAGATGTATTACAGTKTTAATTTGAAATGGTAGTAGATACATATTTTAGGAAAAAAAAACCCACTGATTTCCCATTCTAAAACGAACCAAGTCAGCCCACGTACAGATTCTCAAGGCATTTGTAATCAAAGCAAACCAAACGGAACAAAGTTGGCAGATCACAGTTTCCAGCACGGAAGAAGGCATGGTCTCGCAGGCAGAAATAAATATAATATCTCATATTYGATCGCCTCTCTTATTCAGCTGCTATTTGACACTGCTTACTGTTAAGAACACGGCTTCTTGCACAGAAAAATACCCATGCATCACCATGCAGTACATACCTGCCTCCAATAACTGTTTGTAGCCCTCTCCATTTTTGTAAAGACACAAAGTGCTTTCAGCGATGAAAGTTCAAGGTCGTTGTTACGGGACGTACCAACTGCCCCATGATGAACGGCTTAGAGCTCTGCTGAACTTGGAAATGTACCATCTGCTGTATCATCCAAGCTCACTCAGAAGGCTGGATGTCATGTGCCACCCTAATCTTAAGAAGGTGCTTTAAAAATCAGACAAAGATTGATCAAGCTGTCTTCATTTAAAACTCCTGTCCAACKAGGAAGTGAAAATAAAAACAAATTGGTCTGTTGTCTTATTTTTTTGGCTGTATAAAACATGACATCGGAAAAGGAGGAAAAATCTCCTCCTGGAAAGTGTGCTTACATGAGTGAGATTGGAAGTCTCCTTTTGCAAGCCTTTTAGATCCAGAAAACCCAGTGCTTTACTCAGTCTCCAGAAAGATCAAGATGACCCCAGTGAGGTGGGAGGAGGCAGAGGCATAGCACACTATCCTGCATGGATGAAGTTCCTTCCCACCATGCCTGGGATCACCCACATTGCCCGAAATCCCTGATTTCTGGAGTGGGGGAAATCAGCAAACTCATGAAAGAAAACAGCTACTATCTCAGCATCACCACCAGATACTGCAAAAGCTCTCCAGGCTGAGAGGTCTTCACCACTACATTAATGGACCCTACATACAGCCACTACCTATGATTTTTTTCTTCTCTTTTGATATATGTATAGTTTTGATATATGTATAGTTTTACTTTAAAAAACAAATAAACAAACTGCTAAGATAGAAAAAAACAGGTCCTAACCTGCCTTCTTGCCCATGCAACCTCAGTTTTAAGTATATGAGTAGTCCAGCATGTGATCCTTATTAATATCCCCTCTGGCTTTGGTTGCTTTGGAGTCACAAGAGTGAAAACACTGTCAGTGGTCTACTTTGGATCTAGATTAAGGGCTATATATACATACATTCCAGTAAGAACAGACATTGAATTGAATCTAGGAGCTTACTGACAGCCACAGCAAGTCACCCAAGGAGACCGTTACCAATTTTACAACTAGCAACTGCTGCGGCTTCAAGGTCAGCTCATGGGAAAGCCCAAGTAAGCGTAACTTTCAGCATGGCACCTGCAGAGAAAACAACTCACAAAGCCCCTTAAATTGCAGTCTCACCTCTGTCCTTACACTTGAGCTAAAGTTACCCTCTGTGTCCATTTGCCCTTCCAGGAACACGACTGGCACAGTATCTAGATTTAGCTTAAAGTAATTGTATTTTATCTAAAGACAAGTGTCTTCAGATGCTTTAGACAAGCGCAGAAATGAAACGCAGTCTACAATGAAGAAACATTAAGAAGGATTAAAGGACTGTAGAGCCAGACATCTAAATTGGCTTTAAACCTCTGAAGTCTTCCAGACATCCTGCATATAGGTACATAAAAATCAAACAGAGAATTAGACAGCTCTGAAGGCTCCTAACCAGAAGCTCTTCAGGACAAGTGGGATTGGCACAACATGGCCAGCAGCCCTGCAGAAAGAGGATTTAGCATTATCCCACCTTCTTGCTTGAAAGTGGTATGGAGAAGTGGTAGGTTCCTATCCCTTGCTTTGGTGACAGCATAAACCTACTGCTTCTAAAACAGTGCTAAGAGACCCCTGAGCATCAGTCAGGCAGCACGGCAAGCACCCACTGTTCCTGGGAAGGGATGGCTCACGAGCAGGGAACCATCAAGATGTTTCCCATCTTGCTCCTCTTGGCTTGGAGATAGCCCCCAACATCCCTATAGCAGCAGACCCCTGAAGGACCCAGGCAGACAGTGTCCAATCACACCCCCACTGGAACCATTAGCCCCAKTTTAGATATTTTCCTGCCTTTGTTCCTGGGGAGGGTAAAATCTGCCRTGGGCTTTTGCCCTCCCCCATGCTACAAATTTACCAAAAGTTGGCAAAGAATTTTACAGTAGCATAACTATCGGTGCTTTCTATTGGCACTTCCAAGAACACAGCTTCCCAGTCCCTAAGGGTTTATAACATATCCAATATATGTGCAAAGAGCGAGCACAGGAACAACTATGAGGATGGATAGTAGCTTGCCAGAAACACGAATCCCAGAGCAGCCCAAATGAGCAAGTCCCTTAATTCCCAACGCAAACTCCAAACTGTGGGTGAACAACAAGAGCAACCACATTTTATTTACAACAGAGGCAGAATGTAACACGCTTTTGGAAGCAACGCTGGTGCCTTTGGCAAGTATTGCCAGAACTTATTCTTGGCGCTAAGCAGCTTCTCTGTTATGAAGCACTACAGAAAAGAATTTACAGAAAGTAGGTATGTAAAATATGCCAGATATTGAACCAGGAAGAAACCAGCGCCTTCATTTTTCATTCAAACTCTTTGTAATAAAGGAAGATCACTTTGCAAGACAAAAGCATGCAGACATTACTCAGACTGCGGCTGTAATTATCCTGCTGGAAACCATGCCAGTAATCCGTTAGTGTAACTTTAACAGCGTATCAAAGGTGATGCTGGATTTTATAAAATCAATACCTCTGCTTTTATTCCGAGCCCTCTAATTCCCTGCACGCGGCCCCCACCATTTCTCTTTTAAATTCACTTTTGCAAGCAATGAACCTCTGCAACAATAGCGTTATGACCTCAAGCTTGATCAATGTGTTTTGGAGGAACACAGAGGCATATGAAGTCAGTAAGGCTTAGCATTTGCCCTCATGCTAAATCAGAATTTATGGCCTATTTAAAATAATGATAAAGTTGTACCTATTTTTTTTTTTATTATTTTAAAAAAAAAATTAAAGTCAGATAAATTTTTGCTGCATCCTAAAGGATGCAGCTACCTTGCAGACCAGACAATGCAGATCTAATGCTAGGTAGTTTAGTGGGACTTACACTTCCATTTAAAAGTAGAAAACATTACTAAAGCCTGGAAATCACACTAGAGAATTAACTTAAGGAATTTTTGTTTTAAAAGAAATACTGAAATATCCACTGTCCCCCTGCCCTGTCTGTGAGATCTCTCTTTAAAGATATCAGCATAACACAATTTCAGGAGAGGCTTGGCCGCGTGTCGTACACGCAGGTCTTGTGGAACCGTGCTTGACGAACGCCCCGCTGCAGAAGATGCTGGTGGACACTGGGCTCTCATCCCGGTGCCAAACAAAGCTTACGACATCTTGAGCAATTTCCCCCATCCCGGGTTCAAGGGACCTGATGCATAAGTGAGGTCCACTGGACACCTATCTCAGGTTCACTGCATAGGTACCGAGAGGTATATCACTTCCAGCAGCTCCACTGGCAGTGGATTATTTAATTACAGAGGCTTCCAGCACCATTTTAGCTCATGCAGTTCAATTCCACTTTGACTGATTCAGCTTTATTTGGTAAGCCCCCTCTCGGAACCAGGTGCAGTACCTAAAGTGGGATGGTACCACATGAAACATCAATTAAGACAGAGTCCAAGAACTGGTTGCCCGTTTTAAAAATCACTTCCTTATCACACAGGAGATGATTTGTTATGGTACGGCATTCTAAGATTACAAGGATGGATTAACTTTGTCCTATTTCCATCTTCAATATTTCTGCCACTGTCAAAAGAACAGAGTGTGAATATGGTTTTAGACCCTATTAAAATGGATAATATAATAAACTATGTCACCTCCTAAGAGTCTAATTTTGAAGGTAGCTACAAGGCTTTCTCGCTGCACTAACAACCCAGTAGAAAGGATCTGAATAATGGTTTTTTTTTTTTTTTTTTTTTTTTTTTTTTGAATGGGGAAATACAAAAAGACATCTATGTTAAAAATTTGCTTTCTTCAAAACTCATAGTAACTAATACTGCAGAGCAGCCTTCATGGCAAACTCCTCACATATCTTCTTAAAAACTTATTGGTTGCTTGACACCATTAAAAAGTGTCCTTAAATTTGCTTGGGCATAAAGTAGCATCTTAGTATGTAGGTACTGCATGTCTTAGAGCCATAAGTCTTGAAGCAACTAAAGTCTGCAAAGAACACCTCCTTCCTTTGAATCGCGTAAAGCATCTGGTGATGCTGCTCAAATATTTCCGTAGAACTGGATTGATTTCCCCCCCCCCCACATTAAGAACAAGCCATTGCAACTTACAGCAGAATGATGTTATAGGCATCAATGTAATTACGAGTTGAGAAAATTATTCTGATCGTTGCTATCTAGGATTTTRGCAGTTTTTCTGTGTCCTCTTGAAATTTTGTAAGCAATTGCCCTACATATAGTCCCATAAATTTAATTTCTTCTTGTATTAGTACAAATTAAAATGCCAATAGTACTAACACAATGTCATAATTTAATACAGGAACTCAAGGAAAAGCAGAAAGCCAACATAATTATTCAGATAAATTGATACGATCATACTGGATGCATGCTCTAATTGCCGAGTTCTCGTTGCGACTGCTCGATAGCACCTCGGGGATTAATGGGGGGTGCAAAATCCAGCAACTTCAAGGACAATCAGGATTTCATTCTAATTTTATCCAGTCAAATGCCCCAGGATAAAACAGTGTTTTGGCATGTTATTGTATAAATAATATTAACTATCCTCTCTGCACGCATATGCACTAGTGCATGTGCTCTCATCGAGTTTCCCTTCCATTTTGCAGACACCCATGATGTCCAGTTGCCTTGTTTTCTTCCATGTTCACTCTCCCTGCGAAGTTGAATACCTTTTAGTCAGTATACAGACTTCTAGGAAGGGTTTCTTTTCAATATTGAGGGTGGAAAAAAAAAAAAAAAAAAAACAACCCCCCACAAGTGAAACCTGTTGTGGCTATGCAAATCTGTCACCCAATGAACAGGCAGAAAATTTGAGTTTCCAGTTATAACCACATAAAAACGATCAGTTTCTGATGGAAATTGTTTTCCCTCTGCCTCCTAAATAGAGGATTGTCAAATAAAACTTCCTCTTTTATCATCTTCCATTGTCTCATTAACTACAAACTTAGATTTTCCCATGTTTTCTAAGTGCCTTTATTATAAAGGTGCCTTGCTGCTGAATAAAACCTGTCCTCCAGAGCATTTCACCTCCTCTGAGAGCCTCACCTGGGCTGGTAGGCGATACCTCCAAAACATCTCCTAACTTCTTCAGAGTCCGAAAGAAGCAATTGGATCAGCTTGTCTCAGAAAAACACTGAGACACCGTTCACAAAAGGAAGAACACAGCCTGCTTGGGAGTGTTTTYGGAGACACGTGCAAAACAGCACATTTACGGCATTGCTTGCTGACAAACTTTGGCAAAGCCAAAGCTGTTGAACACATGGGRAGTTACCACGTCAGGAACGAATGAGAATGACTTCAGGATCTGTAGGAAGTCAAGACGGAGAACGTTACACTGACATACTAGGAGATCTATCGGTGCACTTTCTAGTTCTCACACAACCACAAGAATGAAAGCACCTTCATGATTATTATTATTTGGAGTGGGGGGTGCAGAGGAGCAAGCGATCCCTTCCAAGAAAGGGCTGCCATATTTGAGAGTTGCATTTCCCCAGCGTGAGTGATATTGCCTGCTAATGGCATTATTACTGCAAAACGGGGTTCTGACACATGGAAAATATTTAATTCAGGCTGCTATTCATTATGGATGTCAGGCGTTCAAATCCCAATACCTCATTCTTCAGAAACAGAGAAACACGTTAAGAAGAATCAAGTTCTTAATAAAATAACCGTTCCAATCGCCTAATGGGAAGTGACACGACTGACCCAATTCTTTTGACTTCCTGTAATACATTACTGCATCTAGCAATTAGGATGTCCCTCATGTCTCCTGAATTAACTGGGGGTTTCCAGATGAGCTCTTTGAGCCATTTTCCATACATTAATGTTTCACGGAAAGGGCTGTTTGGTCCTAAGTTCCTGCTTCCCCATCAAAGCACTCCAACAGGGGAGGTACTTCCACCCTGGACATGAGTTTCAATGTGCTGCCGTACTCCTGAAGGGACCCGGGACATCCTTCTTTACAAAGGGGACATAGAAGCAGCTAAAGATACAAAACATGCAGCTTTTGTAGCAAGACGCAGCTCAAGATTTCACATTATTTCCATTTCCTTCCTTCACAGCAGGGACAACATCACAGCTACAGCAGGTTGCTCAGGGCCATGTCCATGTGTGTCCAGGCAATCCTGAGGATGGAGGTCTCCTAGYGCTTGTAGCCCTCTCCCACATGGCRCTGCTTCTACTGCGGGGAAAATAAATCAATCCATCTGTCTTTCTTACTCCCATGTGAAATAAGCCTTGCCCCTATGATTTCCCCCAGAAAGCAATGCCTTCAGGAGGGGAGAGGTGGTATAGATCTGGGAGAAGTAGTCTCCTTACACAGCCACATCTGTCACCACCTAATGCAGGGCTGATACTGCTTATATTGGGGTCCAGGCAACTACCAGGGATTTCTCTGGCAACAAACTGAAGGAGGCAGAGGAGTGACACTCCTTCAAGACACTTGAGAGGAGTGGAAAAATCACTATTTTGCCTGCATTTGATCAACAGCAAAAGCAGCATTTGGCCAGACGAACCCACGATTTCCAGTAGAGCTGCGTAACATCAGACAGCCATGCCATGGGTTGCAGCTCAAAAAGAGTACAAGTGACTTCCAAACCCAAGTCCCTGTGACACGGAGCAGAGCTCTGCTCCAAAGTCACCTACACTSTTGCGGGAACCTCATACCACAGCACTCAGCTTCATTTTCCAGAACACTAAGCCTAAATTTTAGCATTCTCCAGTATGCTGCAGTTCACCAGCAATTATGGAATAAAGCATCTTCCTCCTTTCTGCTTTTTGAAACGTGTCGTGCCTCGTAGCGTCCGTGTCAGACTGCAGCTTGCAGCAGCACAACACGGCTGCTAACAACTGCCTGGTCAACCACAAATACATTAAGCCACTGAAGGTCTATTTGGAGAACAAAGTGTTTCTGTAAAATGCTCAGCATCTCATCTGTGACAAATCTAAAAAGCCTTCTACTCCTGAGAATTATGTTCAAGCGCCAAAATAAAACCAGGGTGCTTAGTGTGACAACTGACAGTTATCTTGGGAAAGCGACACCAGGCATGACTGCAAAAAGCGGCTCTTCCTGAACACCACTCAAAGTTTATATTTGATCTGCTCTCAAAACAGGCTGAATTATTGCTTAGATTATTTGTGGCAATCTACTTTGAGGTATAATCCATCTTTTCCTTTCTGAGGTCTGCTAATCCATTGCATTTGAACACAGCACTAGAGATGATGACTCAAATCCAAACAGGAATAAGAAACTTGCTTTAGATGTCAAAAGCTGCTCTTTAAAATTAGGAAGGTGACAAAGCTGTTAGAAAATAACCATTGTCTGTTTTGCTAAAAAGGGAATGTTCAGCAGTGGCAAGACCAAATGTGAGCTGGTCCTATGCCAAAAATGAGTCTATGGAGTTTGTATATAAATTTTGAACAGTGACTGTAGGGGAAGCAATGACCCACATATGTGACCTTGAAATTCATGTTTATTTTCCCACAAATGACTCTTGTATTGAACTATTCTGACCTTGCAAACATGACAGGAGTTTCTTTTCCGAAGTAGTAACATGTACTCCAGTTTGGCATCACCCTCCCACACACACCATGAAAATAATAAGGAATCACAGCCAGGCTCAGGCTGGAGGCACCCTGGGAGTCTCTGGTCTACCCCAGCTCGGGGCCAGTGTTACTACTACAACAGATTGCTTGGGGCTACGGTTAGGTGACTTCGGGCATTCCCCAGAGATGGAGATCTCCCATCGCTCATGGACCTGCCCTACAGACACACCATACACTCAGGGAATTTATCACTTATTGCCAGCCAGGATTTCCCATGTTGCATCTTGTGCCACAGGCTCTGGTGCTTTGAGCAGAACCAYCCCAGTCATCTGTAAACCCTCTAGCAGAAGGTGCAGTTGGATCCCCTTTTACCTTCTCACGTTCCCGCTGAACCAGCCCAGCTCCTGCAGTCTCCCCTCTTACACCCAGGCCCACTATCCCCATGGCCTCCGCTGGCCTCACTCAGGACTCCATCCAAATTTAACTGGCAAGTATGTGGGATTTTAATGCCTTAAGACCCAAAGTGGAAAAGTAAGGGGRAAAAAATCCAACAGAACAAAAAACCCAACGCATCTTGCTCTGCTGATGAGCATTAACCAAAACAAGCCTGCCACAACATGCTGTGTTCTCCACTCTCTGGAGCAACACATCTTAGCAGGAACCTCCTCTCGTGGAGGCAGTCTGAACTGGGCTGCACGTTTCGCTGGGGCAAGTGGAGAAGATATGGCCACTACAGGGGCTTGCATTCTCTGGGAGGAAAAGAACAGTTTGAAACATTACTAAAGTGACAAATCGTTCTGAATAATGGTACATGTGGCAATTCTAGGAAACACTATTTGCCATTTAATTCAGAAGAGGAAAACCAGTGCCATYGAAGGGGGACAGCTGCTGCGGGATAAAGGCTTTTTGACTTTCCAGTCATTCATTGTTTCTGGTCAAGTAAAACCAACTTACTCCACTGAAATGGATGAATCACTGCATTTCATTAATATTCATTTCAGACTAATTCATTCATTAACGCTGCAACACTCAATCTCCTTAAGCCTTATATATTTTCCTGTTGCAAAGCGTTTCTTGAGAAAAGAAATCTGGCAAGGATTCAAAATAAAATGCCAGAATATTTATTAAGAGAATACAGCTTCCTTCATGACCCGTAGCCAGGCTGATGCTGGAGGCACCCTTGGCTGGGGGGTCTCCAGTCTGACCCCAACTCACAGCAGTGCATTGCAGCCCAGAGCAACCTGCTGTGGCTGCATCCAAGTGAGTCTGGGCAGCCCCCGCGGGTGGAGATCCCCCACCGCTTGGAGCCCTGTCCCAGGGATGCTCTTCCAGTGGACTTCTAGTTAGTGAAGAATTTCTAGACTCCAGAAATACCATTGCTTGCATTGGTACTACAGCCCAACTCTTGGACAAAGTAGTTGTTAACCCTTATTACTTGGGTCTCAATCTGCTGTTCTAGGAAACAGAGTTTCGACTACTTCATGAAGATGCTGAGAATATTTCACATCATGAATGTGACTACTGCCTTGTCACATTCCTCGTCATGTTTTGTTTTATGAAGCAGAAAGCCTTTTAAACCTTTATGTCTTTACATCAATATTTAGATGTTGGAGACCAACTGTTTATTTTACTTTCTTTTAGCAAAGTAGCATTCTCAGGGAACATCCTGTAGCTGGCTAGTCTCTGCATTTCAACCTCATTTTAACAATAATAATGTCACTTTCTAGTGCAATTGTTAAATGTGAACCTGAACTGCTAGAAATTAATACACCAAATATCAGTTTTCCTTTTCAGCTTAGCTTTGCCCTGTTTTGTGGCTCATTTCCCTTCCATGCTTTCTAACTACATTTTCATTTTTAAAATGCCAAGCAACTGCACATTCTGCTTCTAACCACTTCGCTTTTGAGACTACTGGCCAGACAACCATTTGAAGAACAAAGATGCTTAGCTGCCYATGAACTCCTTCAACACAAATTTTCAAATCTTGCTGAGGAACAGGCTCTTTTGTGATTTTTATGATTCAGCAGTTTTTGACTGAGAATTAACACCAAAAACAGCACAGKACGAATGTTCCTACTGCCGGAGAGTGGGGGAAATCTAAAAAAAATACCAATTGCAAAGGCACTATAATGCACAGAAGTTCAATCTTCACTGAGTTCAGTAGGAATATAAAGTATTTCAGCTAAAACAGGTCGAAAATTCATGAAGGTTCATCTCATTAAGTACAAATGGATCCGGAATACATTACAGTTTGGGGAACTTAAAAAAAAAAAATGGCAAGTTTATTTTGCAACAACAACAACAAAAAGGAATGTCCTGAATGCTACAGACTGCTGAAGAACTATCTTACATTTAGCAGGCACATACTTTCAGCAGAAACTGTCTTTAGAGGCACTGTTGCCCATTTTATAACTTCCTTTTTTATGCTTTTGGTTCAAGATGCAAACGCGGAAATTTAGCAAGTCATACCTAACACCACTCRCGCTGTGTTACAGACCAGCTCAGTGCAGTGAGAGCAGAGCCAGATGCTTTTTATAAATTAATATTTTTCCTGCAGTTAATTTGTTTTTCATTTAAGCACTTTATGCATCAGCTACTTCCTATATCAGAGCCTGAGAACAGCTAGATAAGCATGCTTTGCTCCCAGGAACCACCTTATTCAGCAGCTAAGAGACGATGTTGCCCACTTTTCAAAGTAGAAGGACAGCAGAGAATGGCTGTTTGGAGTCCCTGTTAAGTATCTACATCAGCTTGTGTTTCTGTGTATATTTAGGGCAGGGGGAAGAAACACCAAGGTGATGGAACCAGCAGTATTTTAGAAATTGTGTGAAGACACAATTACATCCCCTTACCAGGGGGGCTTGCCTGCAAGGGTCATCCTCAGACAACCTGCACCCATATTTCTTACCTCTGAGGACTGGGCTCTGGCCATTCAGATGCCCTGGTCCTCCAGACCTGGAAGCACCAAGTGGACAACCTCCTCCACTCGCACCATAGCGATGAAGAAGCCTAACTACTTTTCATTTACTCAGCTAGTAAAGTCTTCTCAAGTGCTTTCTGACCAGAAGACACCAGCAGGAATGAGATGCTCTTTGCCACTTTTTCCTCAGAAACCTTAGTCAAGAAGGTTTGATTGCCTCTTAATCCCACAATCAAGATGCCTCTTGCTGGTACTGAACCCTGGTGCATCCTAACAAACCTGGCCATGCAGGTACCAGGGAAAGCTTGTGGCAACCCACCAAGGAAAGAGTTTTATAGCCAGGTTTGAATGACTGTTCAAGGTTGGCTATAAACATGGTTCCTCCCTTCTGCAGAGATCAGGGCCTATTAGATACAAGGCAAGGAGTATTTTCTCTCAGATCAGGAGACCTGGCCCAAAATTGACTTCAGTTCTTTTGCCAGCATTTTCTATATTTTTAACGATGGAAAAAATTGAAACTGCTGTAGGCTTTCATTTAGGGCTCCTGTCACTGCTCATTTTTACCTGTGCTGCCACCACATTATGGGACATATTGAAATTGTCACCAGGAACGTGGCATCCAAAAAGCCCTTCTGCACTGAAGGCTACAAGATTTACTTTGCTCGAGTTGTTCTGCATGTTGAGATCATGAATGTTGTGGGCATATTATGAGGTACCTTAAGGCTTGAAACAGATGCATTACAATAAATTCCATCTCATATCAGTTTGAAACTTAAGCAACAATAATATGGATGCATCTGCACTTGAAGATGTCTAAGCAGCAGCTTATTTTGTCTGCCCTAGTATTTCATGGGTGTCTTGGTTTTCCTCTCCTGCTCTGTCATTTCTTGGTAGCTATAAATGCAGGTATGGGGTAGAAGGCACGTGCTACCCACACATGAAACTCCGGTTAAACGAATTCTACTTCCTTGACTGACCGTGACACTGTAAGAGATTTGTTACTGAGTGGCAGTTGTACTAATGCAACCTGAGAAATCCTCAACCTACTCAGGATTTTTGAATCAATGCTTGGAACTCTTTCTATATAAGGATTTACAGCTCTAGAACACCTGAAGAGTACTGCATGCTAAGTGTCTAATAAGACCTCATATTTTCAGAAGCATTTTACATGCAGCTGAAATTCCTTTAAAGTCTAAGAAGTCTCTTGTTTTAGTTGCGATCCAGACATATTTCCATAGTCCCAGACCTTTAAGGCAATCACTCTTAGTCACCCATCAGAAAGCTGTAATTGGCTGTGATCTTTGATTGCCAGCACTACAGGCTAACAACACTGCGTAATTAGTCCTTCCTGCACACAAGGGGAGACTCTGCTGCCACCATCTCTACCAGTTGCAGTGCCCAGCAGAGCTCTGCATTGCTGGAAACCTAGACCAAACCCTGGTGAAAATGGTAGGTATGAACGCATGCCTGTATTCACCAAAAAGCAAGCAAATCTGGAGAGAACAGGGTGAACAGAAAAAACTCTGCCACATCTCTTCCTTTCAGGAGTGCAGAAAGCTGAAGACCAGGACACTGGGTGGGACACTGAGGCGGGGAAAAAAAAAAAAAGCTACCAGGCTGATCCAGTTCCTTCATTTCAGATAGCTACAGTATCACTTATGAGAGTCTCCAGGCATCAAGATCAACTCAAAACAACCTGTCAAGACAGTGCTTTCCCAATGGTATGTTGAGACTACACACAGGAGAACCTAATGTCATAATTCTGCTGTTGCACCAAAAAAAAAAAAAAAAAAAAAAAAAACCACAAATGCACCACAAAGATTGTAAAATACTTGAAGAAAGTCTTGCTCTAACCCTGCTAACTTCTCCACACTCCAAAAGCTATAAAGTACTTCCATCTCTCCCTGCCTTAGGGGATTGACACTTGATCACTCCTTTCTTTCTCTGTATCCCCCCTTCCCCTGATCCATGCTCTTCAGCACTCTCAGTTCCCAGGTGAGAAAAGCCCTTCCTCTCAGAGATGGCCTGAAACACCACACAATTATTCTTAGCTCGTATTTAGCTTTGAAATCTGCGATTTGTCTTTCAGATTGAAATCTTCAGCTGACCAAAGACAGACAATACTTCATGCTATATCCTTGGGCCACCACAAGTATAGTCAACACCAGCATCTCAGAACTCTCATTATAGTGACATTTAGTGTCCAACAGGCTCTTATGGACGCTCCATTTCAGAAAAGGAAGAACGAGCTTTCCAGAATTTTGTATTACAACAAGTTTACATAAAACCACAGGAGGAGCAATAACCCACTGCATAATTTAAGCCTTACCTGACTGTGTTCAGCTGGTACCCTTCCACTCTAAACCCCTCACCATAACTTCTGATTTTAGACTGATGTGCCCATCAGCATCCCACGTTTGAGCAATGAGGGTCGCATTTGCCTTCAAAGTATGCCCTGTTCTGGGAGGTAGCTGCCCTGGAGCAAATTGTTGCTAAATATTCTCTCCATAGCAGGCTGCTGAGCTTTGGCAAAATGATTTAACATCTTGCAAATGCAGCAGCTCTGCCTAAAGCCAGATAATGCTTTGGCCTGGGTTTGCTCCCATTCGATGTGCTATCAGTGCTTCCTCCTGTAAATAATCTCTGCATCTCACAGCCAGTCCCTTGCACTTTTTGCTTTTGCTTTGCCCTTGCAAGTTACTGGCAATCTGCTTTTCCYGGATCCATTCTGGAAACAGCATCACAAATTGGGGTAGGGAAACAGTTTGAACTATTCTCGCTATGTTCTTCAGTCTGCCCATTTTTTTACAGCTTCTTCCGCATCAACATTGATGTTCTGTCCCTTCTCAACTTTAGCCTGAAGCCCCTAATCAGAGAAGCCTCCCAAAATACACCTCTAACTCAGAGAGAAAAACACCCTTAAAGCCATATGTATACCATTCAAAAAAGTTTTCCTCTCTTTTTGGTTTCCCTGCAGAAGTGATACATCTCAAAGCTTCATTCTTTAGCAATATCTGAAAAGCAGCTTGTTCTTCTCCATCCAGCTGTTGAGCACATCTTGCACTCCTGCCCTAGTGATTCTTTAATTACTTGAGAAGAGACCTTAAATGAACAAGGGGGCGTGATGCACAAATGCCCTTAGTACTGGCATATGCCAGACAACAAGTAGTAGGTTGGATCAGCAGTCCAGGGTATTTTGTGGTCCAGCCTTGAAGGTTTAAAGAGTCAGCTACCCCCTGGTCACATCCAGGGTCGAGAGCTGCTACGCAGCCCCTGAATGCGAGTGCAATAAGCACAGCTGACAGTGGACAAAGCTGCTCCTCTCGAGAAACTTTTCCCTTCAAGCCAAGTGGAAAACATCCAGCCTAAGTCTGGCAAATTTATAAGCAGCTAGAAGTGGGTCATTCTAAAARGAAAGTGAGAAGTAGCCTTACCTGGCATAACCCATACTACCCTGATTACTGGTGATGCTTTACTGCCGCTATTTATGATTTCCCATTTCTGAAATTAATATTGTGGCCTTTTCTGGGTTAAAGGCTAGTTGCATCTCCATAGGACCTGAGAGGAGCTAACCTCATGTTAAACACAGCATGGCAGACCTCAGGCAGTCTGGGATCAGAACTAAAAGGGAGCTTCAGTACTCATAAATAATAGGTAGAATTACTGAATACCTTGAATATTTGTCCCTGTTTCATGAATCGGGACATTCCTGCAGGACCACTTTTATAAACCCTGGGGATCTTCTGCAATTTCAAAACAAATACATTTATTTTTTGTGCTCTTATATGCTTCATATTCAACAGCTTAAAAGTTTTATGTGATATTAACCGAATTAGGCTGCTTGCTTAAAAACAATCTGTGCTATTTCTGGAACAGAACAAGTTTTGGATTCCAGAAAAGGTAATAAAAGAGGGAAAAGGCTTGTTGAGCGAGAGGAATGAAGAGTCRAACCYAAGGGGAAACACGTTCCCTTTGTCCAAAAGAAGCTGGGCTTGGGAAGGGGAGCTCAAAAAGCCTAAAGGAAAATAAAGCTCRTATGAGGAGARAGAGAAATAAATAAATAAAAATAAAAGARGAGGTTTAAGCTTTGGCAATKCTATACCCAGGATAATCAGAGCAGTTCCCAGGGCTTCCACTAAGTCCTTATGAGAAAGGTGCTTTTTAAAAAAAATCAAACTTGCAGGCACCTTGGACTGATAYAATGTTACGATAAATGCCCTTGCTGTACTTCCATTTGCAACGGAGAGATCTTCAGAAGTTGGCATGTGCAACACGGGGAAAAAAAAGCTAGCTAGCAAGTAAAACATTGTCCTAGCACYGTAGTTACACAAAAATGATGTTGAAATTTGTTCCTACAACTGAATGTTAAGTACAGTTTGGGAATAGCACTGATTTTGAATATTCTGGAAGGATTTTGATACCAGCATCTTTCTGTTGGGCCATGGGCTAATTACAAGATRGTGCATTTCAACTTGTAGAAGAAAAAAGTAACACTGCAGTTGTCCCAGAGAACAGCAGCAAGTCTGAGGACATGTCCATGCACAGAAGACATACTGTACACCTTTGCTTATTCGGGCCCAGTGATAATGCCTAAGGAAATARAATTATAGCTGTAAGAGGTTATTTCATAGTTAAATTCACATGCGCTTTCCTACAGAACTGAAATTTAGGTCAGGCCTAAGAAAAAAAAAAAATCAAACCAAAGGATACTAAAACATGATGCCACGGTCAAGTTACAACTCAGCCTAAGTCCAAATATCCAGGAATATGGTGTTTGGTTTTGAGATGTTTCTGACTTTGTGGCCATTTTTAGCTCAGATTTGATGTTCTGTTCTTTGATCCAGAAGTCATTCTGTGGTTCTTCCTGGACCAGTGATGGTGCAGTTACAGGGGCAGTAATGTCTTTAGATGTCAGCATTCATTTGTCGAAGAAAAAAAAAAAAAAAGAGAGACTGACAGACACAAAAGACAAAAAGCCTCTCCTAAAACCACTAAAACCAGTAGGGTTGCTGCCTCTGTTAAACATGCAGGAAGACTCCTTTTTAAAAAAAATAATAATAATAAAATAAATAAACTGGGCTACCACAACACATCATGAAGACCTTTTTCATAAAAGAGCAATGAAAAATGTAATCAGTTGATACAGGCTAAGCTTGATTAACACCTTTAAAAATAAGTAAAGTGCAATGTTTTGTCTTGAAGTAGTCCCAATAGCTGAGACAACCCAAAAGGAATTTCAGGTTTCTTCATTTCACGAGTGGGAGGGGGTAGCAGYGCACACACACACAATTATTTCGGTTGACCCAAAGTACATATTTTTTAGTTTACTGGCTGAACCAGAAAAAGCAAAGTTTTCCACTCAGCTCTATCCTCAAGCTGTAGCCCTGAGGGCAAGATTTTGCAAGTGGAACCAAGTTAAATTCTTTTGATGATGAGTAAACCAGAAGAGTGGTAGCATGCCGCTGGCCGTCTTGGCTCTGCGCTAACACATTATAAAAGCGTATGTGCGTCACCAGGAGCAGCAACAAAGTCTMATACACTTCAGGATGAAGTCAGCGGAGTTGGCCACAACCATACTTTGGAATTAAAGTTATTCCACTTATCAGAGCAAGGCACTACAGCATCCAAATGCCCAAGACCCCCTTTGACATTCGCCAGCGGCTGCTTTGAAGTGGAGGTGTGCTGGAAACTATTCAGCGCTCGAGTGAACTTTTCTGATTGCAGATCCAGAAAGGGTCTGAGGACTTTGAGGCTAAACCAGGCCTATTCAAATCAGCCAGCTCTTCTGGTAACTCTGCTGGAAATCATAAAGCATAGGACTGGAAAAGGCCTCTGGAGGTGATCTCCAGYGCTTTCCAACCTTATGAAAGGCCCAGGCTTCTCTTCCTCCTATTCATTAACAGCTTCAGGGTAGCTCACATATCCACAGTGGTGGTCCAGGGACTCTTTCCTGGCAGGGGCTCAGAGGCTGAGCAGCACCATCTAGTTAATCTCAATGGAAAGAGGAGCCACCTATTTCCGGACCACCCTGCCCGATATTGGAGGTTTCCAAGGCGTGTCATACAGTGACTGCAACTCCGTGACTGCTTTCGGTAAGCCTGCTCAGGACTTAACTGCTTGCGTGGGAGAAATCAAATGTGTTATCTCAGCCTCCTAAAAGATTAGGAGACCTTGTACATATTCCCCCCATCTACCAGAGACGGGTCATTTTATTTCTCCCTACGGATTAGCATATCCTGGTGATTTGAAGCCTAGGCCTCTCAYTCCTCTTTGCCTAGACAGAAATCCTTATTTCCTCCAACGGTTCTTGATATTTTTCTTCTAGTGTTTTAGGATTTTTTGTTTTGCTCCAAAATAGTTATTACAAATATATRTGCTTAGCCTTCAAGCTACTGTTCATCTGTACGGCTACATATTGATTATTGTTGATATTTGCAGATTTTAGAAAAGCGAAACACAGCTGAACAGAGCATCACCACATTCATTTACATTTCCACCCACAGCCTATTTGAGAGGGGCTCGGAAGCAATCCTATACATACTACRGGGTATCAAGTCACCAGTGCTTTCACCATTGAACAAGGCACCCCTGTTCAAAGGCATGTTGCTTAGGCAGCTGGAAATCCCTGGGAAACTTAAAGAGGAAACCAAATAGARGAAACCAAATAGCCTACAAACACAGTTTTGATCCATTTCTGGTCTTTTCAYAGCAGAACTGATTCAAGCAGGCTACAAAAAGGCACAAAACCTTGTGTTTGCTTCAAGCAGGGGTTGAGTCCTATCACCTCCAGAGGTCCCTCCCAACATCATCACTTTATGGTTCACGGAAGAACCTCATTAGGCTCTGTAATGGGCTGCTTCCTCACAAGACCTCTTGCTCCCTGGCCCGCTCAGTTGCTCTTCGCCTTCCGCTCYGTTTGCTCACTGGCACTGCCAAACAAGGCATTTGCTTTTGACAGACCAAAATAAATTTAAAAAAAAGGCCCCAAAATAGCACACTTGCAGGATTTCAGTATGCATAGGAAGGGCACTAAAGAATATTGCGTTACTCCACACTTAGGAAGGGGYCATACCAAACAAGTAGCAACAATAATACCCTGCTGGGGAGGATGAATGGCTAAATCCACCCCCTTGTGACATCTGAGGTATTTTGATTGCTTTCTACAGCAGCTGAATGAATCCCTGTTTAAACTTAGCTCTTTCTTTGTAAACTGCCAAAARATTTATAGTCCCAGAGAGAATATTTGTTTATAATTCAGAATTTACATACGTAGCTTAGTCACATGGTAGCTGAACATTTCCCCCCCCCCCCAAATATACAAATTAGTCATTAAAATAGAGCATGCCATTTTCACACAATATCCAGGGCTATATTTTATCTCTGAAATTGTAATTTGTTAGTGAAGACTGGAAAGACTTCAGCAATTACTAGCTGTAAGAAGTTTTGTGACAAGTCTGGCTGCTTTCAAAGGGACAGGAATAAAGCAGCACATTACATAAGTGTTTCTAGGAAGGTTTGCCAAGAAGGATGGTATTCTAGTTGCAGAAAACATAGGGCAAATGAAGGTTGAAGGGTGACGTCTCCTTTCTGTACTGCTGCATGTTGAACTTACTTGCATGCTCTACAGTGATTACATTTGCAATGGGCAGAAGTGGCTGGAAAGCCAAAAAAAATTTGGTGAGTCACATATTTGGAAAAAATAGGCCTTAATTGTGAACAGGACTCTCAGCTGCACAGAGGGAACATCTCACTTGCTATAGCTCCAGTAGAAAGCCAGTCTGGAGCTGTCTGATAAGACATTTTTCTATTGGCATGAGCTTGGGGGTGGGGGAAGAAGAGGGACAACCTGCAGAGCCAAAACTTCCTCAGAGCAAGGTCAAAGCTTCAGAGGAGGCTATTTCTTAGGTCCAGAATGGCACCTCTGGTCACAGCAAGAATAACCAGAAGTGAAGTGTTGAAGTACAACCAGGGCTTGTACTGCGGCTGAAGGAGAGCCACATCTACATTGCTTTTCAGCACTGCTCGGGCTAGAAACACAAACCCGTGTCTCCACAGCCCCAGGTCTGGGCAACATGGTCCTGCTGGCAGTTACCTTCTCACCATTCATCATGGTGAAACAAAATTTATAAAAATCTTTTCAGAGAAGTTTTTTGGAAGTTTTTTTTTTTCCAAAAAGGAAAAAAATAAATCCTACAGGCTTCCAGCCAACTCTAATAAAAAACAACAAGCCCCCCCCCCCCTTACTACTAATTGGTTTGTCGTCACTTTTCACAGGGGACTTGGGAATCACAGCATCACACTTCTTAAAATCCCTACACAAACTAGAATACAAGTTGGAGAAACAGACCAGCACAGCTGAAGATGACTTTGAATTTAGGAAAGTATACGTTATTAGCCTGTTCATGTACTGACTCAGAGGGAACTAAAACTTGGCTTCACATCACTTCCAAAAAAATGCACCCTCTGAGGGCTGGCTGCTTTGCTCTGTTCCTGGATGCCACCCTTGGAGCAGGGGTTGATAACAGGGAGCATGACCCATCTTCTGCAGTAGCTCACATCACCCTCAGGCCCCTACGTGGGATAGGTGAGCTGTTCCCCACAGCCAGCATACCTTCTCCCCAGTTCTAACCCTGGGCACAAGGTTGAAGGCCATATCTGGACCAAGCTCCTCCAAAGTGAAGCTTATACAATTGAAATGCATTTACCAGTAGCAGAAACACTCCTGGTTCTAGTACAACCCTTGCTTATGAGTCATCTGCTCATACAGGCAGTTCCTTAGCTACCAGGAAGACACATAAAAGTGACTTTCACCTTATTTTCTAGCAAGACTGTGTTCCACTTGAGCTCCCACACCATTGCCTCCACCATAGGATTCTGAGGTGATGTCAAGTGTTACAGTGGAAAAAAAGGAGCCTATATCACTCAAAACCACTTAAAGAGGAAGAACTTGTCTCCAGCATCGCCTGTGAGAGCATTTCTCTCTGCTTTGCCTACTGTGCTTCACCATCATCTTACCCTGATGGGAATTGCCTGACTGACGCTCCTACTGGCTGTTTATCAGTGCCGCAGAGGTTTTAGGAACAACAGAGCTGGAAATGCAACATCTGCTTACGAGAGGCCAAAGTCTAGATTAACAAGTACATTTTTGGGGTCAAGGTTCAGGTATACTACTAGACCTTACTGAGTCCACTAGCTTTGGTGAAACCCACAAACTCCAAACCACTTCATGAACCACCTGCCAGATGTAGTGCATGAACAAAAAGAAACCACCCGAAAAACCAAAGCCCCCCAACCCACACACCTACCCACAAAGGTGTTGCATTATATATCTAAAGTTGACTTGAATTGGAGCCAATGTCTGTTGCCATTTCTTGGTCACAGCTTAGAAGCAATAGTAGGAATAGATTCTGGAGTAGTGCTATCAGTTTTTACTTAAAAGTAACACCATTTCTCTAGACCTGGAAACATCTGAAGGTTTAAACTTGGCTGCAGCTGAAAAGAGTTTGTTTAAAACACCACTTCAAAATGAATATATTCCCCATACCTCATTATGTAGGGCACCCTTCAGGGAGGGTGCTGGCAGAGTTCATTTTAAACTGCAAAGCAAACTGCATTTTAAAATGCAAAGCAAAGATTCATTTAAAGAAAAGTGATTTCAGAGGAAAAATCCCTTACGTGTATGTTGAAGTGACACAGGCCTGTCTAAACTATTCAGGTTAGTCCATTTCTCCCATTCTATTATATTAAATATTTACTCTGTTAGTGGTTAGTAGTCACACATCCAGAAATAAACACTGCTACCTTACCTCACAGACCCCCTTTTGTTCAAACTTGGCCTAAAGCAAGACTAATCCAACCACCCACCCGAGCTCGGGGAAAGCTCGACTTCCCAGCTGAACAGCAATGCTGTGATTTCACCCTCCCTCTGCAGGCTGGATCCAAACCCAAACCCTCAAGGAAGTTCACATTTAGCCCAGGCGGAAGGTCCGAGCCTCCTCCTTTGGGCCAGGACTGCTTTTTGTAACATCCTGTTGAGTGCTGAAGATGACACAAGCCTTCCCACTTCCTACCTGAGCTCGAAGTTCTCATACCCCCAAAGCCACCTCCAGTTCATCTGCCTGCTTGTAGGACCCTTCATCTTCAGGCTAAAAGTTACCTAAGATCAAAACCAAGCAGCCAGAGCAACAAGCCAATTGATAAATCACTGGAAAAGAGAACAGAAAAGAAAGAAGAGAAAGAACAAACTTAAGTCGTTTTTCTTTTTTAAAGTTATTCTTTGTCAGTGCTAGTTCTGACTCTCAGTACTTTAAAACTACTGATCTATGGGTAGATATCTATCTCCCCACCACTGAGATGTCTATGTTTGGAGCAATGGGATCCCATTCCCTCTCTAAAGGTCTGTGGCAACCAGGATGGAAAAAGAGGTAGGTAGGAGAAAACTACCAGGAGGGTCTCCACCAGCACTTCTTTCCACATGCAACACCTTAGTGTATATATATGTATATTAAAAAAAAAAAAAAAAAAAAAAGCTGAGAGAAAAGGGTGCATCCCTGCAGCCCTGAAACAAAAAGCTGAGCTTGGTGACAACCAAAGAGTCCAATTTTTCAGAATTGGTGTAGGTGTGCATATAAACAAAGGCAAAACTGGTGCTGCAGTACTTCATTCACCCTACAATGGCATATGAACACCTCCAAGGCTATTTATTATCTCCTATAAAACAGTCTGTATGGAAAGAAAAATTGAGAACCCTCTTTGGTTTAGGTAAATAATTATTACCGTACCTACAGTGCTTGAAGGTTGTGTGACTGAACAGTTCTCCACTGTTTTAAAGAAATAACACTGCATTCGTACCAATATTATGCATCACTCACCTGTTAATTCTCATATCTTTCAATTTGCAGGACTTTTTGCTTCATTTTGCCATTCTCCTCTTTCTCATCCATCCCCAAGGCCATCCAGTGCAGGCTGTTGATGTCCAGCAAGGACCAGATCATACAGTCCTGACTTACTCTGCTGGTATCTCTGCCTGAACAGGACTGACAGAATTTGACCTTCCTTGATCTGCTTTTTTCTACCACGAGGAAAACCAGTTACAAGAGATGGAAAGGCGACAGTTATCTTGGGAAGCTGCAATATTGCAACTGGTCGGTCCTCAAAACACCGGCAGAGCAGTAGTGTCAGTGCAAAGGAAACTTCATTTCCCAATTCTCCGTAGCATTTCTTTCTTGTTTTATTCCCACCCCCGTTGTCAGCTAATGGACCTACACAGACCTTGGCGCTTAGGCTAGGCTCACCCATAATTTGCTCAGAATTATCCAATCAAATGTTTTTCCCCTTTTATTCTGGGAAATACCTGGGCCAGGCTCACGCCCATCCTGACTGCAAGGCAACATATTGTCAAGTTAAATCTTGCTCCTGGCCGCTTCTG
>NW_028186350.1:726899-847569 GCF_003343005.1 Rhea americana | reverse complement strand
AAAAAAAAAAAAAAAAACAAGGAAAAAAAGAGGTTACACGCTGTTGCTGCCCATGCAGGCTGCAACATGTTGAGTTCATGCAACCTTGTACAGGGTGTCCTTCCAAAATAAACAGATTAATAAATGTGCAAGTCTGTCTTTTCCATGCCACTTTCCTTACTTGTCCTGAACAAAAAAAAGTAAACTTTTCTCCCCCACACACAAGCCACAAAAAAGTCCCGCAAAATAACCATGTCTGGCCTTTCAGTCTGATTACTTGTTTCATGAGCTTTGGCTCCAGCCAGGAGAGAATTTAAATATATATATATTTTTTTATAGACTGGAATGTTAACAGTGAGCCTTAATAATTTTTGGCATATGAAATACTTAAAACGTTTAATAAATCAGACCTACCAGTATTATATTACTTATTGTCAGTGATTCATAGAATAAATCCAATTATTATTTTTCACTTCTGTTTAATGTAAACTACTCTATTACTGTTAAAATATCTTATTACTGTAGAACATACTTAAAGGTGAAATAAGAGCTTATTAGGAAATCAAAGCTCAGAGAAAACCATTTCCACATCAAGTAATTTTATTGTCAGTTTACTCTGGGAAGAACAGTAAAAAATAACAAAGAAATAAAAGCCAGATTTGAATTGTACCTACTCTCTGATGGTATGAAAATATTCATCCAGATACTAGTTTTTCATTTTCAGAGCTCTATTTGGGCTGCAAAACATGTTTTCAAAAGCTTTATTTTCAAATAAATATAATTTCCTTCAATTTCCTGAGAACCATTGCCATCGAGGACAACAAACTCGCCAGCTACTTTTAGTCTGAAGGACAACTTACCTGTAATATTTTGCATTGCTGTAGAAAGGACCTTTTTTTAAGCTTAACATCGAGGGAAACTTAAAACCTACAACCTCTAGATCTGTCTTCCCCATCCTCCTACATAAGTGGAGGACACTGTTCTAGGAAAGCACAGCTTTATTGCAAAGTAATAAAAAGTAATGGTATTTTTTCCTCATAAAACAAAGGACAACCGAGGTCCTATCAACAGTATCAAGAAACTGCACGAGCAGAAGCAGGACAAGGGATTAAAGAAAAAAAATGATCAGGTTGGGAAGCTTTCAGCACAACTAAAGGTGGCTAACTGTAACTTCATTTAAATTTCCAAGAATTTAGGTCTAGTAACATCTTCCAAAGYATTATTTGCTAAAAGGGAAGACATCACCAGCAGGCACAGGCTCTTCTGACAACGAGGAGACAAGGGTGTCTTTGTAAACGATATTGCCACCAGCTCCCACATTAATCATGGGCTTACATCATCATGAACTTATTTTTGTAATTACTTTCTGACGTGGATTTTGGAGACAAACATTCAGCAGACAAATTAAAAATTAACATTTTGTCTACTCAACAGTATATAGTTACCCGAGCTCAAGCATAAAACTCTGCTTCTGCGCTGATTTATTCACACTAACGTCACATGAGGGAACAAGGAGGTAATCACAGTAACGTCACTGATACCTTTCTCTCGTAATCTCCATCAGTAACGCTCACATAAAACCCACAAGACTGTAATCGCAGCAGGTAAACGTGCCACATTACAGGAGACATCAATCTGAGAGCGGAGAAATAGGAAGAGAACGTTTATGGACTACAGTAGCGTCAATATTTGATCAATACCCAAACAGTGGCATTATACAAACGAAGCTCATATCAAAATATCATAAACCAAAGAGTTCTTATGACCACAGCTCTATCTTGAAGCCACATGCACACACAACTTTCTGTAGTTTATTTTATTTTGTTTGGCAGCAGCACAACTCGACACCCTCCCAGCACTGCACATGCTGTTGGCAAACCACTGCTGTGTCCCTGCGGCACAGTCAAAACCCCCAAACTCCTCTGCCAGAAGAACATGGGACAACTGACAATGATAAAGACTGTCTGGCCTGAGAGATGACACCACAAATCTCTTCTACACCAGCTTTTGAACTAAGGTTTGATCCCAAATCTCTGGTACAATGTCATGAGCTGTTCCATTTTGGATGAACAAGGAAGTATTTCAGCAAAACCCCTCTTGCTTTTCCCTAACAAAGAACCAACAACTTGAGATGTCTTAATGATCTAAGAGTTTTTGTTTTCACCTGACACCAGCTGGGATCAATTTATATACGTACATTTATATATACACAGATAAATTTGTTTCCCATCTCCAATATGAGTCCCTCATAGGCTAGAGGCAATCAAGCAAGGTATACTGTAAGCTGCTGAAATGAAGGCTCTGTTTTTGAAATCGTTAAGACTTGAATCTATTTTTTTATAATTAGAGACTGCAGCAGCATTACGCTGTGCAGATTTAGTCAGGGGAAGTGCAATGATGTTTACATARCTATAATGAGTTATAATGATGTTTAATACAATCTGCAGCTTGCAGTTTTAAGAGATGCACATATAAAATTCTCCCCAGCACGCGCCCTACTGAACAATGTGGTCCAYTCGACACCTGGGAAAATGCAMAGCTTCTTAGCAGTAGCTCTTTTCTTCTTCCATGTCCAGCAGACTGCTCCTCTGCAGTAGTCACACCACCGACTRGGGGCTGCTGAGCACAGATTTCTCCACATCTGGAGCTCAGCACAGTTGGGCTAATRCTCAGGTGTCCCCTCTGCCAGCATCAAATTGAGGACTCAGGAGAGCTTTCCAGCATTAYCAAGCAAGGGAGGTGTGCGAGCATCTCAGGAACAACATACCACAGCTGATCTATCAATGCTCCCTATATATTGTTACAGCAATGGCAATGTAGCAATTTAATTCATATATAGCATAATAAAGGCAACATCTTTTGCTCTGTCTCTCTGGAGCACATATCCTGTGTATTAGGGTACAAGTTTGCAGAAGCAGTTTCTACTTTTAGATTAGATAGTTCCCCCAACTAGCTAGTCAGGGCTAGCAATTGCCACTAGTTACTTTTAAAAAAATTCTCAGATCCCAACACTACATCCATTCCCTGAGATGAACCACTCCTTTGTGCAGCCAAAGGAGGGAGTTGCAGAAGATACTAGGCTGTGTGATGCATTTCAAGTACTCAGTTTTAGCTGCTTTAGCGCCAAGATGAGTGTTTCTGATGCRCCAAAGGGCACACTGCTCTCATAAGTACATGAGTAGAGCTCTAGGRTTTGAGCTGCTTGGCAGCTTTTGTCATCAGCTTCCAAGGTTTAAAAAGGGAAAATCATTAAATCACAAGTCTCAGCCAATATTCACAGCTCCACATGCCAAAAAGCAAAGACCAAGTCCCACAGTTCTCAAACTCTAGCCCTCAACAAGGAGCTGCACAAGAATTATCATGTTACCTGAAAAACACACTCAATGTCCACAAACAAAAACTTTCTTGCTTTGAGCCATCTCCAGCACCATCGCACACTTCTCTAGGCGTACAGACATACAAAGGCTCCTGCCCCAAACTCCACCACAGCCCTGACAACCCAAGCCAAACCAGGTGCTCAGAAAGCTCACCTGTACTAACATCTCCCTTTGAAATAGCATGCCTTCTCACCTCAGGAGAGCTCCTGCTTTCCTTCCTGCTGCATCCACCAACCACAGAGCAGTCATYCTTCTGCACATCCTGCATCAAAACTAGCACACCCCTTGGCTAGGTTTAGTACCTCATCTTCTCACCACTTGATATMTATTTCTCCCAAATCTGCCTCAGGTGGTTCTCCAGCTAGGTCTTGCCTGATCTCACCTAGCAGTCACCTCACCTGCCCAGCTCCTAAGGGCCCAGTTCCTGTAATCCAAAGCCTCAAGTAGATCCAGCCCAGCTGCATAACCTTAGCATAAACAGCTGAGAAAACTGTGAGGAAGAGCCATGAGAAGGTCTGTAGCCTTTGGCTGTGCAAGCTAAGAAAAGTAAACCAGCTGACAGAGGAAACATGGTTGAGATGGGTCTGCTCATAGCTGAAGGATTCAAAAGAAGAAGCTCCAGCATAGAAAGCTATAAAATCCTAAGAGAAAAAACAGGGATCTGGAAACATTGTTGAGGCYCCCTTCCAGGGAGCAAGGGAGACTAAACCCTCTGTACCTGGCCAATGACTGGCCAGCAAATGCTTCTCAGGTGGTGAGCGCCTTAATGTTTGACCTAGAAGCTCTCAAGTCACAGTTATCCACTTCATGTATTAACTGGTAAATATTTACTTTATCCTTTTAAAATTATGTCCATCCTTCTTGTGGAGTCTCTTTGTACATGTCAAAAGGCRCCCTGGCAAAGGAAGAACTGAGGAAGAGCTAGCACCCGCTGTGGTATGTCAAACCCTTACATTTTTAAATGAGGTGGACARTGTCCCGAGAAATGATGATTTTCAGCATGCCTCCCTCAGTTCTCATCCCACTTCTCCACTGAGCCTCCCCAGCAACACTCAAGAAAAGCCYGATGCTAAATTAAAATCTTCCCTACTCCAAAACCTATTCCCTGTGCACAAATACCAGCCTGGGGAGCCTTATCCCTCCACCTGTGCTCCTCACCCACCACAGTGCTTGCACCCTCTCTGCCAGCACCACAGCAGTATCCCATCTCCAACAGTGGGCATCAGCAGATGCTCAGAGACGAGAATGAGAAACGGGGCCCACGTGGAGCATTGCTCCCTCGTTGTATGCACTGGCTGTCATGTGACTCCTGTTCTTACTTTGGCTAAGCTTTAGTAACCAAATCCCTTCATCAGCTGCTAGCTGTCCCAGGATATGAATCTTCATAGGTGGATATGGAGGAAGCTGGGCTAATTCGAGCAAGCTTAAGCTGGGCCATTGCCGTGAACAACATAGGAACGAGCAGAAGAAGCCCCTGAGCCCTTTAAAAATTTCTAAAATATTATATTTAAACATATGAATATAAATAAATATAAAAATACATAAATATATAAATAAATACATAAAATATTATATTTCTAAAATTCTAAAGCTGCTGATCCTCTCATTAATTGTCAATCTTCTTGCTCAGTCCACAGAGCGCACCAGAGTCTTGGGCATAAGTGAATTAGTGAGATATTTTCTGCTGGCATASCAAGAAACGGTGCATCCCACTTGGAAAGCTAAGCAGGTTGATTGTTTCCACTTGTATAGGGTTTGGTCTTTTGGTCCTTGTGTTTGCTAGCATCAATTACAGGAGTCACTGGCAAATTAAGTTCAAACTGATTCACAGAGTTCCTCGAGAGGGTGAATACGTAGAGATGTTGTCTGCATGTTGTAAACATTCTTCCCCATTCTGCTCTGAAAATTAATCATGAAAAATCAGCCTTCCCTGCAGTAAAGCAGGTAGCTCAGTTTGCAGTAAAACTGAGTGCAAACATTTTGCCACCTTTGCAGCACAGCCCTGGTCTGCCTGACTGAGAGGCTGGAGAAATGAGGAGGGAACAAGCAAGTGGAAACCAATGGTGGGGGAGGAATGAGGTCCTACCCAGAGCACCCCTGCTCCTTGCAAAATCAAAGACTTTTTAATGGCTTCATTACTATGCTAACGGACAGCTACAGCTAGCAGGACTCATCATGGCTGAGATGCTGATTTTGTCATTAACCCCTCCCTATGCATCCCAGGAAACTTCTTGACTCGCTTCCATGGGAAGCTGGAGGATCTAATTTGCATTAGGATTTTCATGGCAATAAGTAATTAACACAAGAGAAGATGTTCGTTCAAGCATCACTTCTCTCTGCTTGGAAGTACTTTCATCTAATTCCACCAGGCAGAAGGAAATTCTCAAAAAGGCAACCCACTTCTGATGATGAGAAAAGAAACAATTATGTCTTATCACTGTTAGAGCTTCTTAAATATGCCTCTCAAGAGGCTTTCAAGGAAAAACACAGGTCACGTCTCCTCTTCTGAGTAACACTGCCCCAGAGAGAAAGATTTGTGGCTACACAGAGAGAAGTATCACAGCTTCCATTCCCACACAACCTRAGAGCCTTCAAAAATTATGCTAAAAGTCACAATTCCTTTGGYATCCCAATGCCTTGATATGGCTCCTCCTGTACCTGTATGTGTCACCCTGCTTTCCCCTCCTGTGCAGGTCAAATTGGTGGAAGCACAGCCAGTTTTTGCTCCAAAAGGGGGTTAAGAAACTCTTTCAATCTGCAGTTTTGGATCTTGTGCCCCTAAAAGGGGAACAAACCCCACAAAACAGGCCAAGCTACAGCCTGCTCCTTTGGGCTGTGGGACCCTTCCTGCAGACCTTCCCAGCACATCTGGCTAGAAACCCTGCCCCCTTCCTCACGCAGCTAAAAGGACACATGGGCAACGTGGAGGCCTGGCAACATCTAGCCAATTCCCACTTCTTCCTCCCAGATGAAGGGATGATTTTGCCATTCCCTGAAGGAGTTAAAACCAAACTCCTTGAGGCAAAACCCATCATTCCCTTTGCACTGTGTGAACTTAAAATAACTTGACAGATTTACYGAACTCCAACTATCTGAAAACTGAAGGAAGTGCATGGGGCTGGCTCTGGCTTTCCCTGCCATGGCCATCTTCTGCAGCACTTCCTTGGTTTACACTGGCTCAGCAATCAGCCTTGCATCCCAAACTTTTCTATTTACACATGCAACACAACTTGTCATATGCTTTTCATCTAATGAGCAGATGGCTTTTCCTCTGCAGAGCCAGCTATGCATGGCTGAGTGACAGTTCTTGCATTAGACAACCCTGTCATCAGGGAAATACATGGAGAGAAAAAAATCTTCCCAAAGCAGCTATTCCAAGTCTGTAAAGGGACTGTTTGCTTTAGGCAGGCATCAGATTTCTCCTGCCGTGCTCACAGACAGACCTATATATATTGCATTTCCAAGTCTCATGGCTCATGTGCCATCAGACTCATCAGTAACCTGCTATCAAGTAACAAATTATATTGCTCCCTCCAGCAACTTAYTCCTCTCTTCCCCAGAGAGACCTTTTCATGACTTCACTCTATCGATGGTCACATGCAGATGCATGAGTCTCCCATTTTTATGCAGCTGATTTGCCACTATCACTATCACAGGGCAGCAGCATTTATTTGATCACAAAATATTTCAGATCATCTCACTTTTTCACAGGTGGATATCAGAGGGCAGATATCTTCTTGGGAGCAATCTCATTTTTTTGTAATTTCTGTGACAGGACGCAATCCTTGTCTACCTGCAAACAGCCTGAAACATCAGCATCCATTTCGTTACACACTAAACACCACCGTGACGTGTCCTCATGTCTGATTTTGTAGGCTGAGATAGAATTGCCTAGCTTCCAAATTTAGGTATAATTCCACCTGGCCTTAGTTCATTCTCACTTTTTTTCACGTATCACTTCAAAAATAACTGACACCAATTTAGTTTTTGGACTGAGAAGTGTGTAAATGCAACCATGCCTCTGCGAGACAGYGGTCATGCTAGTGCAGAAGTTGGGCTGAGCATGAAACACGATGCAGCTCATGTGGAGCTCAGCCCCCTCTTATCTCACCACTGCACAGAAATAGCTAATGCTTTTAAAGCTAAACAAACAATGATATGGCACTTTTCCAATTCTGAAGCGTCAGCAACACCTAACTGTAAACAATTTATTTAAAATGCCTCAAAACTGAGCCCGAGACCATTTTAAATGCAGTTCAGTATCAACGCAGGCAAAGTCTGTTCACCGGGGAASGTCTTTAGAACTGGCTGAATCTGGCAGTTGCTACAGGTTGTAACATGGTTATGGTCTAACATCAAGATAAGCGATATTCACAGCAGGTTACTACTGCAGGGGCTGATCCTTATGTTGGGATATTAAACTTGAATGTTGTGTTAGAATTATTTCAGTACCCATTTTGTTACTATTAGGAGATAGAAGGTCTTTAGCAGAGACAAATGGTCAGTTCAGCAGTTGCATCAATAGATGCAAGTAGTATATGATAGCTTGAGGACTGCAAGAGACGGATGAGCAGAAGTTGCCTCACCTGGAAGAAACCCTTAGCGGGAGACTCATGGCTGTCACATTTATTTGAAGACTCTTCCAGGCACAACAAACTCCCCCGGCACTGACTTTCCATGCTACAAGYGTATTTGGTATCTGCTTGACTGATCTGGAGCACTGTCTGTTCCAGCTCTCTGACGCAGTGGAGAGCAAAATTGAATCCTCACCGAAAGGAAAGGCTGTCGTCTGGCTCCGTGACTGCTGGACCAGGGAAACCAGATGGTGCTCTAACGTGTTACAGGGTCTCAGCTTCTCTTTTCTGACAAGTTTGCTCTCAGAGAAGCAGTAGCAAGCAGCAACCTTAATTTCTTCTTCATTCAGGAGGTTGCGGTATTTGAAGAGTACAACGAACATATTGGTTGCAGGAGAGCCTCCACTCTCCTCCTTGGTGGCTTGATGGTGCTCACCAGAAATGATCTCCTGTRTAAGACTGTGGGGAAAAGAGAGGGAGGGGTTTGCTCAGGGAAACAAAAACTTCCCATCACAGAGCTGTGAAGGAGCTATGCTCCATAATCGAGTCCCCCTTTCGCGAAGACCCGTGGCCGAAAACGGGCATTAGCAGCTGAAGGATCCAAGCAGCATGGTCACGTCTAGTAGAACGAACTGCAGTTTTCATAATGACGCTGTGACTAAATTGTCAAACCGTCTCAGCGTTTACAGTTKGCAGGTTATGGACACTGGCAAGAGAGATGTATCATTAGGAGATGGGGCAGAAAGAACCACTTCTGGCCTTCTTCAGGAAAGCTAAAAATTAATATTGGGGCCAGGCCCAACACCAGGCTGTATTCCTTCCCCCAAAACTTCAGCTGGGAGCCTATCAACAGAGCAGAGCCAGCGAGAATTACCCCGCAAAGTGTTCGGTGCTGAAGCAAATCACCGCTTTCGAAATGGTAGTGCACGGCCAGGCCTGGCTTGTCTTTAAGCAGCGACCCGACATGAAGCCTTTGTATTTATTTACAAAAAAAAAAAAAAAAAAAAAAAAAAAACAGCTTGTGTGGGTACTGTCAGAGCTGCAGTGACCCAGCTATCTGGTCAAAGGGCTGCAGGGAGCCAGGAGATAGAGCGAGTTAACGTTTAACCTGGAGGGACTGTAAACCAACCTGAGGCTGCTGAACCTTTGGAGTTTGATATGATGATTAGGGAATAACCGGAGCGACACGTCGCAAATTCCCCATAATCAAGGAGACGTTTTTCCGGGCGGTGATCTCCCCCCAGCATTGCTCAGGTACGGTGCCGCCGCTCGGCTTTTTCCGCCTTCGCCCACCTTCCCGGCTGGCGCTTCGCCGCCGCCGGCCCTGGGGACTCACTCCGGCCCCGCGCACTGTGTCGCACTCGCCTTCGTTTTTTGATAAGTGAGAGGCAAGCCTCCGGAGCCCGATGGGCAGATAAGAGTTTCTCGAAGGCCTTGGGGTAATCTCAACCYGGGCAGTGGCACCGAGAAGCTTTTTTCGGTACTTTGGCAGCGTTGACCTGCGCAAATCTCTTGCATTTACTAAAAAATGAAGTTAGCCAAGGGAGGGAAAGGGGRAAGGCATTCACCTTGTGATGATTCGGTCTTGATTTGTTAAAGCTCAACTTTCTACGGCTAATCATTAGAGATCTCTGTGCCTAGTCTAGCCGTTTCCTCGCCAGCGCTTCGCTTTGCAAAAGGCCAGCGTGCATCTCAAAGGCAACCGCTGCTCCTAAAAATCGGAACTTTCCCTACTGCGTAAACGCTTTTCTTCAGCTCTTTCCCTTCCAAGAGAAACATGAGGGCTTAGGTGGCAGCGTGCACGGGGCGTGAGGCGGGTTTCAAGGTCGGCCGCACGTCGGTGATGCTGCAAATAAAGCGGGGGGACGGAGGCTGGGTGCAGCCGTAGGCACCTCTCCTCTGGAGCAAGACCTTTCTGGCCTGTTTAAGTGTTTGGTGCAAGCAAAGAGGCATTCGGAGGTGAGAAACCGCTTCCAAAGAAAAAGAAGCTGCGGGGAGGGAGGGAAAATAAATAAATAAATAAATAAAGGAGTCACCCTGTTTAACAGCAAAATTATTTTTGAATGGCTCCTGTGCTGCAAACGCTGTGCACCTGCGGCACTTTGGAGCGACAGAGGCAATTGCTCCAAGCAAATGTATCCTCCTTCTTTGCAAATATTTCCAAGTTCCCGCTTTCCCCTGGGATTAGTAGAACGGGRAAAAAAGGCGGAGGAATTGAGCTTTCTCGTTGCGCTGCTAAATCGGCCCCTGTCCCGCTGCGCTTCTCACCCAAGCAAAGAGCAGTGTGCCGCAGGCGGCTGCCAGCACGTCTCGCGGTGCTTCGGAAGAAACCGGCAAATCTTGAAAAGCGTCTGTTTGGGGGGAGAATAGGAAGAGTAAACTGAGTATTTCCCCAGGGAACCTTGCTTGGAGTCTGTAGAGGAGGAAAAAAAAAGAAAAAAGAAAAGAAAGAAAGCAGAGTCCATGAAACGCTAGCTGATCACCGAAAGCAAAATGGTTTCTCAAGTTGCTGTATTTAATTTATTAAGAGTAAAGAGTGACGGTGCTTTTTCACTCTTCTCAAAGGCTGTTGTTCTTCACCAGGAGGGGTTGCATGGGGAGGGGGTACTTTTGCCAAATGGCCTTCGTTAGCTGCATCTGAGTGACTCAGTGCGTTCAGACAAGAGAGCGTAAGAGAGCGTATCGATCTGCACAGGATAAACATCGTTTTGTTATCTCCTTCTTGGAAACAGTAACCAGGTTCCTCCGCTGCGAAGGGGCAAGCTCAGAGCGCCCAAAGCAGCCGGGGAGCGGCAGGGCTCGGCTGGGGAAAAAAAAAAAGCACCCTTCCCACCGCTCTGCAAAATCATCGGCGGCCYGAGCACAGGGCGTATTGCCGTGCCGGCGGATAGCCTGGCCTGAGTGACGTCCCTTAGCCGAGGAGACCTGCTCCTCCTTTTGCAAGCGCGCACCCCAGAGCAAAGCAAAAACCACCTTGGTTTGGGAATAAAAGCTCCTGGCTTCATGTCGCTCCGGGCTAGACGGAGGAGAGCATCAAAGTCCGGGTGTGGTAGATACCATTAGCAGGAAAACCACATAGCGAAGGTTTGTTGCACATAAAACGCATTTTCTCTTATCAGTGTTTCAGAGCTTAAATAGAAACCTGAAAGAAAGGATAGCATTCACTGAGAAGAGGAACAAATCAAATTAAACAATGCTCCTATCTAAAATAAAAATGATACTTTCCTTCTGCTATTAGCACACTGCTCTTGCTTCTACGTCTATGATAAGTAAGTGKCATTGCTTCAAATTTGCTCAAAAATAAACATAAAATAGGAAACACACCCATGCAGTTAGCACCTCTGAAGATCCTAATTTCAGTATAAACTTCTTCTGAATAAAATGTAACTGTTTTTTTTTAATTATTTATATCAAGCTCATTATTAACAGCAAGCAGCCTCAGGGCCAAGCCCCTGAAAAAAAGTCTGCGTATCAGAACAATTAGTTATTTTTGTTTTAAATAGTGCTAAAAATACTGCCTTAACTTGCCACGGTTGTTAACAYTTCCCTGTGGCAGGTACGAAAGGGGAGTTTTTCCCCCCTTCCCATGTCAGTAGATATCTGCTAATTGATTAATGACTCAGGGAACAAAGACGGAGAGAAAGTAATCATGTTTCCCCAGGTCCCATGGCAGCAGCTCTCCTCCATTACCCTTGCAAAAATAACAGGGGCAAAAAAATTAGCTTGGCCCRGAGGCACCAGTGCAAGGACTGAGGGTAGTGAGTGGAGGGAGAGGAATGGGATGAAATTCTCAAGCCTAGGAAATAAAAGCTTCCACCACAGCTTGGGGTCTGCATGCTGGAAGTGGCCTGATGCACTGGCTGACATGCGGATTTGGGGCGGTASAGGTGGGAAATTAATAGTGCCCCATTAGAAGAAGATGCAGGGCAAGGAAAGCAGGTGGAGAGAAGAGCCAGCAGMTTTTCGGGGAGTCTGGGCTGCCAGAAAAATCGTAAGCGCTCGGGGAATTTCTGTTACTCATTCACCAGCCTACCAAGGCCACCTGAAATTTGGAGGCAGCGGTGGCGGTGGGGAAAGCTGTGTGAGACGCTGCTTGTCTGCCCAGCCCCTTCCATGGTGGAAATGTAACCATTCAGCTCCCCRGTGAGGTGTTTTCTGATAAAGCGGRAAAACAGTATCATCACTCRATTTGCAACTACATTAATTACACTTAGGTAGCCTCAGCACTTGCCTGGTGGGACCGCTGCSCATCGGAGTGCTTTCTCAAAAGCCAGTGTTAGCAGCAAATTCAGAAATGACAGCAGCCCACAACCTCAGGGTGGAAGCTGGTTTCCAGGTGGTGTGACACAAGTGCTAGGCGCAGATTAAAGAAATGGTTGAGGTTGGAAGGGACCTCTGGAGATCATAGTCCAACTCCCTGCTCAAGCAAGGTCACCTAGAGCATGTTGCCCAGGGCTGTGTCCAGAGGGCTTTTGAGTATCTCCAAGGATGGAGRATTAAGGCCRGACCATCATTAATACACCCCCRAGAGCACCATGAACAATTTCTCTGATTTTTTTTTTTAAATCCATGGAAATCTTCAATATCAAATTCTTCAGTGACTCTGATTAATACCTTGCACAACCTTGAATGTTCTTGCTCTGTTATTTCTAGCAGATTACTTGAACAGATCTTCACCACCAGTGTACGTAGATGTCTAGACATTTCGGTTTAAAACAGCCTAAAATTCGCAGGATGTCTTACAAGAAGAGAGACCAACAGAGCTGGTCTGGTCTTATCTAATAAGGCAGAAGCTGAAGAGGGATGTTGTTTCTCCCATAAATGTATCTGTTTGGGAAAAGCATAGTCCAGATCTTCCCCTGGCCCCAAAACGTTTATGCTCGCTGTTCGACACAAAGCGATCTCCTCAGCTGAAACGTTGGCTGGAAATAACGCAGCTTCCTGGATGCCTGCATTCAAGATGTGTATGCTATTCCTCCCCACAGGAGGAGGCACACGCCATTTATGGCGCCACATGCAAATATATTCAAAGGAGCTTGCTAAGCTGGCCAGCTCATTAGAAAGCAWGGCATGAAACAGTTGCTGTGGCGAGGCGAAAAAAAAGGGCTTTTACACTAGTTTTCTATCTAGGTCAYTGCTTGGGACAGGCAGCAACCTGAAAACTTCAGCTGCTATGGAAACCTGTTTGGGCACGAAGATGCAGCACCCGCGGTGGGTAGATCTGCCGGCTGGCGACATGCCTACATCTGTGCTCCGGTTACGGAAGCATTACGGACACCTGGGGTTACTTTGGTGTCGGGAAGAGGGCGGCTGCAGCGACGCGGTGGGCTAATTGCCCTTGTCCTTGCTCCTGTGCCTGCTACACTGATATATCTGCCACAGGGCAGAAGAGACAATCTTATATTTGGTCCTCTGGCACCAGGGATGGGCTATAACCTCCTCCTGCTGGAACAGCTCAAAGCTTTGAATGACCTCCTGGGACTATTATGGGCTCATTTGCCTGGTTCTAATGTAATCTAAATCCATTAATATTACGGGTATCTGCGTAGCACAGCCATTTCTTTCCACCCCTACAGCCATGGGTGTATAAGGACAGGATTGAGTCTGACCTAATGGAGACTCATGAGGGCCCATGCGAACCTGGAGTGACCCACATGGTGCAGTTCGATCTCCCAGGTCACTGATGAAATCAGGACCCAGCAGAAGCAAACYGTAAGGGGCCAGATTTGACCCACCTGGGTAAGAGATATAGCATTTACACCTCCCCAAGCCTTTCCCCGCAYGTTCCCAAGAATGATGGCATTGCTACAAGACAGGAGAGCTGGGGCTACCAGCGTGAATCACTTTTCTAGGGGAGATCCTTCRAACAAGTCTCTTCTCAACCTCTTGTACTAACACCAGCACTCTCCTATATAGGGCACATATAGGATCCCTTTACATGGAGCTGGGGAAGCCCAGTCTCGTGCAAAGTCACTTGCTTGCAGCCCCAGGGACTTGCTGTGGATGACGTGCATGTGAAGTACCTCTCAGCGGACACGATCTTCAGTCTACTGCTGCCATTTGCTTATGTGCTTAAGTAGCCAAACTGTGTCTTTCAGAAAGTTTTCTTGATTATAAAGCCATCAGAGGTGGCCAAAGGACCAAAGGATCCAGAGATAATTTCATTTTTCATTGTCGTCTTTGAGTAACTGCCGATCAGCTGATTTGGAGCAAGTGCGTACAACATGCTCTTTTAAGCTTTTTTTTGTTGTTGTTGTTGTTTTAATTAGCCTGGGAAAACATCCAATTTGGTTTTCTATGTCAGCTTGCTAATCCTGTCCCATATTGTGCTGAATCCAAGCTCCGGATGAGTCAGCAGGCACAGAAATGCGCTTCTAGGGGAGCGATGCAAGGCTGTGGGACTGTGGCTTTTGATGGCAAAACCTCTCCTGGACCTCATCATGCCACTAGCATCGATGGGGCTTTGCCGCTGACCTCAGTGCGGCAGATGAAAAACACATAGTTGGGTCACGTATTGGATATATGCCAACCAGGGAGCAACCTCCAAGTCTCTGTTACAAAGCACATTATATATTTCCTTATGGATTCACTCCTCATTTTCCCAGATGTTAAATAAACCCCTAACGCCAGCTGAGCTCTATTTCAAAGGATGTGAAAACAGAAAAAAAACCCAAACTTGCCTAAATACGTATCTGATTCTATGAAAAAATAAACCGAAGCAATCATCTCCAGCTGCTGCAGAAAACACTCATTTTGCAATTAGAGGTGGGAGAGATCTATTGCGTTGCTCAGTCCATCTCTCAGCCTGTGCATATTGGTAGCAGTTGAAACACTGGAGAGCCTGGGAACACCATGAAAAAAAATCAGAAGAGTTCCACAAAACTAAGCAATACCTACCTACTACATGGCATTACAGGGCTGTCGCTATTTCCAGATATTTCTGTTCCAGGCTCCAGAGCACAGTGTGGCAGGGTCCGAGTTACACTCCAGCACTACACGGACTACAAGGCACGTGTCTGACTCTCAGCCTTGCAAATAATCCTTCCACTTAAATTTAAGCACCTACTTAAGTCTTTACAGATGCATAGATGTGGAAGCACAGAGTGAGAGATGTCCAAATACAAAGTGGCCAACCTCAAACCTTAGCAATTCCTCAGTGAACCCCCGAAGCAGTGTGTGGTAATAAAAGATTTTGGTGTTAAGCAGGCAGTCCTTAGAAAAAGTTATTTCTGTGATTTCCATAGATACAATGCATGCTAGGAAGCTCTGCCGTAGTTGGACTGTATTGCACTTGTTAAGTTGCATTTCTTTATGTGAAAAGCTCATTATGCACAGCAAAAAAACTTGTTGTACAGGGCGGTGGGGGGGATTGCGGGATTGAGGGGAGTCGTCTCCCCCCAAATTTGCTATTAGCTCACAGCCCAACTCCAGCTATCTACCCCTCCTTTGCACCATCCTTTCTCCCTCCTCTGTTCTCTTGGATTTTCCCTTTCTCTGACCCTTCCCCTTCCCCTCACGTGCCAGGGAAAACCCGTCCCGCACACCGGCTGTTTGTCTCCGTTATACTCACCCCAGCCTGCTTTGGTCCTGTTGGTTCTCCAAGYGATCTTGGGAGTTCTGGTTGCTTTTCACTGCCTCCACCTTTGTAGAGAGGAGGCAAGCGTTCTGGCACCAGGGGTTCAGCTCAGGCTCAGACTGAGGGCAATAATAACAATTTTGGATGGTGCAATTGAGCAGTTTCCTACTACAAAGCCTARGAGTTGATTTGCAGCCTCCAGCTTGCAATAGTTAGGCAAGCCGTGCAACTTTTCTACCCAAATGATGCTCTTGCAAGGATGTGTTGCGTTTTATTACAGGGACATGGCATATGGGGCAGCAGTGACTTTCAGCAGGGAGTGGGTTTTGCACAGAAGAGGAAGGTAGAAGCAGTGGGAAGGCCATAGACATCACGCACGCCAAAAGGGGGAAAAAAAAGAAGCAAGCAGGGTTTGGTCACCCTGTAAAGCTGTGTCTTCAGAGCATGTTGAACAAGGAACATCATCTAGCTGAACATCTGATGATCATCTCATGACATTATGGAGTTTCTAAGTGTGTGTATTTGCAATGTTGTTTTAATTTATAATTGGTGCGCTTGGTTAGCTCTACCGCTGAGAAACCTTCTRTTCTCCCTTCCACCTCTTTCAGGCTTCTTTTGACTTTGAATAGGATGAATGCACRTCAATGCTAAGGTTTCAAACTTGTTTCTCGGTCCTACCTGTTGATAGCACATCCCCCAACTATAAGCGCCTGAGCAATGAGTTCAGTGGATGAATTTTGCAAGAGCTCTAAGACCACATAATTGTTTTGCTCTTGTTGGCATTCAGCATCAGCCAGTAATGTTTTCACAAGTCCTCAAGCTCAACTTTGTACCTGCAGACCCACTTCTGTATGTACTCATGCAAATGCTGCTTGCAKGCACCAAGACAAAGCTCAGCATGCAGCAAAAACTGTGTGAGACCTGGTTCAGACTGAGCTTTTTCTTTACAGTTTTTTTTTCAGCCCAAAAACTAAACTTAAAAAAGTTCTCTGATTAGATACRACCTAAAACTACAATTCTGAACTGAAAGGTCTGAACCCAAGACTTTCCCAGCCCTGACTGTAGATGCAGAGCTGAAGTTCTCCCGTGTTCTTGATTTTTTTGGAAACAGACTAAATCAGGACCTATCTCTTCTAAAGTGCCCTCCATGGCTCCTGCCAGATTCCCTAGCCAGCATCAGCTGGATGCCATGACGTGAAGGACTCCATCCTCATGTAGCTGATGCAAGATTAGGTATCTTACACATGTCTCTCTCCTTAGACACAAGCACAAATGTGTTACAATAGCCTTCTGCGTCATGCTAGAGTGCTATCCAGAATCGAATTGTGGGCTTAAATGCTATTTATTTTCATGTAACAGGTAAGAGGGGGATTATTTTGTTTTCTCTATGAAATCTGTGCAGTTTTTTTAGTTTTTTAATCTCAGAATTATTGATTTAGGAAGAATGATCCTGTTAACTTTCTCAGAAGGGTAGACCTTCTGCTCCTAGCCATATTAATTGATTTAATTTATCTTAAATTTGATTGCAGTGAGCACCCCTAATTAACCTGATTTTTTGCTGATAATCATTCACAATGGAATCAAATCACAAATCCGGGGATGGATTGACCGGCACACAGAAAGAAGCCGCCCTCCGTGCATTAATTCAGCGAACGGGATATAATTTGATCCAGGTAGGAACTCACAGTCACATCCTTTTTTTGCACAGTGTCTGGTTTCGTCTTGAATTGATACATTACATCAGGGGCTTGAGTTGCAAATCCCCATGYGTGAAGCTTTGCTTCTCACTGATTCTCCTCCCTCTTTCTAATATATGTACGACACAAACACGTGTAACAGGTACTGTCTTTTATAAAGCAGGTAGTATTCCTCCAGAAATTCTTTGCTTACTGTGATTATGATAAGCAGAAAATGAAAACTAAGCACAGCTTGGGAAGGGTTGGGATTGCTGTGTGTAAGTCACGGCTGCAGTGGTAGTGTAGTGGAAAAAACCCATTAAACACTTCAGAGTTTCTGAAGACCTTAGGTCCAGTCTTGGCTGTAAGAAGTCTGGGGTGTTAACACCAGATCTTCATTTCATGCTGCAAACACACATACACACAAATACACAGGAGGAAGGTACCTTATCTGCCCAATAGGCAAAAGTTTGCTCCTAGGCTAGTCTTCAAGGTCTCTGAGTGGAAAGCCTCTTCCAGCCAGGGCAGATGGAGAACAGGAAGATCCTTCCAAAGCCATCCCAGTACGTCTTTCTTAGCACAGCCAAAACAAGTTAATTTTTCAAAAGCACTAGGCAATAGTATGACTGCGCTTGCATTCTCTAACAAGCAGTGAATGAAAACACTAAATTTTAGGAAGGTTGTTGTCCTAAACTTGCCTTTCTTTACAAGGCACTAGGGGGCACAACAGCCCAAAGCAAAAACTGACACTCCTGAGAAAAAGTATTTTCACATAGCCCTTAAACCTGTGCACACCCTCGGACTAGGCCAGCAGCTGGGTTTGTTGCATTTGAGACCCCTTCTGCCATTCTTTACACTGGAGATGATATAGCTTCTCCAGGTCTTACATTCGCTGGGGYGCTCTTTTTCAGTCACTTACATCTGGCAGTAGCTCATTTCTGAGTCACAGATTTCCTCACATACAAGTACACCATGATCTTCTTTCTCCCCATCTTTCCCCTTCTTTCAAGTTAACCATTTTCTCTTTTGTCTTCCTCATTTCCCTCTTCTGTTTCTCTGTGCTTTTTTTCACAGCCATCATTGAGTCAAAACCTCCTTGCTTAACACGTGCTAGGGTCACACATCTTTGCAAAGAGGACAACGCAGATCCTCCTTCCCTCCAGCCAGATTGTGAAGATGAGACCATTTAGATGCTGCCTTCAGGYCAAATACGAAGCCACTGCAGATAGAAGTGTTTTTTTTCTTTTTCTTTTTTTTTTTTTTTAACTGAGTCTCCTCACACACAGCCTCCCACATATGTTGACAAAATGAAAAATTAACCAATTGGTTTTTCTCTTACTTGGTTTACAAGTGGGACGGTAAATCTCCCCTAGCCCTTTTCAGCCCATTAAACATGAAATCAGCAGGTCACATTATGACCAGATCCTTCCTCCAGCTGATGTGCCAATGAAGATTACAGTACAACGATGATGATGTCTTCACCTAACAAATGGATCAAAAGACATCTCGCAGTTCTTGGGGTAGCCAGAAAACCTCCTATCACCCGTGTGCTCTATTCAGCCAACCTAGGGGCAGAATAATAGCCTGAAACTTCACGATCTTCCTGTCTGATTCCCTGTGAGTGTTCCTTCATAAATTCAGATATTCCTAGGACTCCAACATTATGCTGAAAGCATTTATAACATGAAGAATGAGCATAGATAACTCAGGGCCAGGTATAGGCCTAAGAAAAATTGAATATGCTCTTACTGTAGTCTTCTTTTCCTGCAAGGATCTTCRTTTGCTATAGGCTTAAGTCATTCAGGCATTCATCTTAAGTCAGCTATTTATCAAGTCAGCTGTTCAGTTGTTCATTTGCCTGGAATATTCCCAAAGTGGGAAAGGATAACAGAAAGTGGGGGACAAAAACAGAAAAATGAGCAAAATCCCAGCTATTCTGGTCACATGGCATTCCAGCAGGACAAGGAGGGCTAGAGAGAGAGAGAGGGAAAGAGAGACAGAGAAAAAGAGAGAAAGACAAATAGGGAGAGGAGAGAAAAAAAGAACTATAGAGAGAGAGAAAGAGAGAAAGATTAGAGACAAAGTGAGAAGAAAACAAGAAAAGACATAAAAGTTGATAAAAAAACAGGAAAGGAGAGAAATGCATCCAGTAGAAACGTAGGTAAAGGTGAAAATATTGGCTGGTTCTCACAACTCTGGATATTTTTCAGGGACAAGACTTGCTTCCTCCTGGGTAGGCAGGCATCATCCTGGGTGACTCTCCAAACAGTCTGGTGGGACTCTGGTGGGAGAGTTTTCCTGCCCCTCATCTGGCCTCCTCTTCCAACTGACGACCCTTCTATCTCCCCTCCTAGGGACTGTTTCTTTCTCCTCTTCTGGTTGCTTCTCCTCTTCTGGGCTCTCTCTCATATCCCAGATGAGTAGAGAAAGGGCTTYACCACAGCCCTGGGTTTGGGACCTGCACTCCCTGAGGTGGCTCTTTGAGAGCTCAGTAGCTTCTCATGATCTGACACAAACTAGGACTCTGGCATCACCTTCTTGCCCCAGGTTTTGTCTCCTCTGTCCCACTGAATGCCATGTGCTCACTCCTTCTTATCTCCTCTGCTGAGCAAGAAAGCATGCATGCAGTGAGAAGAAACACAGAAAAAGCAGCACTATGCGTCCAGAGGCTCGTTACTCTGCTACTGTCACTTCCAAGCTCTTGCCCAACTCCATCATTTCTTCCCCTACACCATCTYTCCATGAAAATTCCTAGGCCTGGGTCCTCCCCAGGCCTTGTGACAGGTGTTGCTGGCTCTTTGCTAAGTCCAGTTGCTGGTGAAAACATCATTTTCCAAGTGTGGTGAGAAGCCTGTTCACCTTTCAAGGCAACTCCTATTCATTCACATTGCCCCTCCACTTTTTCTTCTATTCRCATTTCTCTCCTAATTTCTTCCCTTGTGACCTCCATCCCTGTTTTTCCCCTATGTTAACTCTGCCTGAGGTCCAGATGCCTTCTCCTTTTACATAGTTTTTATGCTTTCAAACACAGTTCTGCCAGTATCTTTTCTTTGATCTATGAAGAAGGAAGCTCTCCATCAGTTGCTAAAATATGAGACTTATCATTGCTAATCAATGTTTATAATTGGATGAAGAATCAATTTGTACATTTTGCAAGTGCAATACTGCACATTCCAAAACTAATTCACATTCCACAAGGGTTCACCTCCCATAGACARGAAGGCCTATGTTTTTCATGGAGTTATTTGACTGTCCCCATACTGGCATCTGAAGTAGCAATTGAGTTGCTGAAACAACATCCTATTCAACGCACTGATGCATGTTCTTTAGTGAAACTCATCTAGGTACAAATCAAATCAAACCCTTTTCTAGTACATCATCAGTTCTACTGAAAGGGATATCAAGGCCTTTCAGTGTAGATACATCAGTGGGGCAGCCAATGCACACGATATTATCTATTTTGAGTTTATGAAGAGTTACTCCTTATGGGAAAGGTAGCACACTGGTAAYGGTGTAAGTCTAATATGTCAAGCTGGACAAAAATCTGGGTTCCTTGCCAAGAGGCTAATTAYATCCACATTTAAAATCTGCGTGATTTAAGCCATCCTTTTCTTTTTCTTCTTTTTTTTTTCCCACGACAGGAAAACGGGCAAAGAAAATATGGAGGTCCACCACCTGGCTGGGATGGCCCTCCGCCAGAGAGGGGGTGTGAGATCTTCATTGGGAAACTCCCACGAGACCTCTTCGAAGATGAACTTATACCATTGTGTGAAAAAGTAAGTCTTTATGGGTGGTAGTCATTTTGCAGCGGATACTGATGATCGAAGCTGTACTTCCAGGCTGAATTTGAGGTGATTTGGCCCAGACTAGGAAAATCACATGTTGAAATCCCAGTTCCTTCCTCACTTAGCTGGTTACAAAACTACCCTTGTTTCAGTGGCAACCCTTGCACCCCCTTTCCCTTATCCACCCAGGAGTCCTCATCTCCCCAGCAAGAAACCATCCGTCTTGGCTCCAAGTCCAGATGTGGTTTCAGGTTTGTGAGGTCAGAAATTCTGGTGCTGCTAAAGTCAGTGACCAAACTGCTATTTACTAGTATGCATAATATTTCTTTGCTGAAGTGCTAATTGCCCACCTTATCACTTAAGCACATGCTGTCTCTATTTAGTTTGACTTTGTTGATGGATCAGAAAGCAGTGTAACAGTAGAATAGGTTCTGGATAATTGTCTTGTATATGGAAATATTCAAAGAGCTCTTACATCATATAGTCAAGGAAGTACCCAGTCTTGTTTAAATATCTCCCACCTTGCTGACAAACCTGTCGCTTAGAATGACTTTTCTTTTCATTTCCAGATTGGCAAAATTTATGAAATGAGAATGATGATGGATTTCAATGGAAACAATAGGGGCTATGCCTTTGTAACCTTCACTAATAAACAGGAGGCGAAGAATGCAATAAAGCAACTCAATAATTATGAAATTAGGTAAGCATGACAAACACCTTCACATTAACTTTAAATTACATGACGCATTAATCTGTTTAATTATATATGGCTATACATTTCCCCTTTTACCAACAGAAAGGTTATTTAGATACCCAAAATTGAAAAGGAAKTCACTTCTTCTCCCTCTATGCAATCACTTCTTTATTCCTTACTACAAAGGCAAGTATGTATTATGGCTAGTTTCTCTGGAAATGCAGTCAACAGAAACCACTATTTCACGAGAATTGATATCTTTTACAGGAAATTTCTTCCTTAAAAAAAATCTCTCAGAATCTTGGAAAAAAAATATTTTGCTGTGGATCAAAATAACTGGCACCTAACCATCACGGTTTATTTCCTGTTCCACTGTGGGCAGTTTTCTGTTGATGTATTCCTATTCATGTGAGTGGGCTCGTATTATACTGTAGATATCTTCTGGAAGACAGTGTGATTGCAAAACAYGATGGAATAGGATGAAAACCAAAGGCAAATCAGTGACATTCCCCAGTGGGTAGGAATAGAAAAAACCCTCACATTTGTAACTCAAAATTGAGAACAAAACAACCAGTAATCAACAATACATGGGTCTATCAATACCTTTTGTTTTGATTTCAACCATCTGGGGTTTTTTTCAGTTCAAAGTGGGATGAGTATATTTCTTTGCTTAAAAATAYTTAGTGATGAACCATTCCGGAAATTTTAAGATTTTCATTTTTCACAAAAAGGAGAGGTGGTGAATTAGGAAAGCTCTACTAGCAACCACAAGGATGAGCAGGTCACAAGGCTCAGAAGGAGGGCTGGGAAACATGATTTTTATCAGAGGCTGGAGAGTGTTAAAGATCAGACTTTAGCCATCTCCACCTCCCCCGCATACTTGTCTTGTTCCAAAGACTCTCCTAAAGAAACTTTTCAAGATCCCTTAAGAGGTACTCAAGCTACAATGAGGTGAGGGAAGTGAGTATGAAAGGAAATGTTTACTTTGGAGTCTGCAGAACAGTTGGCATTAGCAAGCCCCAAAATGTTCTCTCTTTATGATAATAAGAAATTGGGGGATTTTTCCCCCCTATAATTTCAGTCATGAGACCCACTGGTGACTGAGATGCTACAAGTCACTGGCAGAAACAACAAATCTTGGCATACACTAACAGCAGCACGAGTCATTGCTGTGTTCATGGATGGCACGTACAGCCATGTGGTAGCAGCTGTTTTTGGAAACAGCAGAAGAGAGAATCCCAAGAAACTAAAGAAAAAATTGGCTTTGGTTTCTTCCAAATCTCTAGTCCCTCATTTCAACAATGCTGCCTTTGATATGAAATTTGGCCAAGCGGCAGCCAATTCGTGTTGGATACCCTCATTTGCTCAACCCTTACATTGAGCAAAATGATTTGAATGTCCCAAACAACGTATACCACTGGAGGTACTTCTCTTTGAACCGGTGTTTTGGGACAAGGCAGGGACAAACAACTAGAAATGTTGTTTATATACAGGAACGGGCGTCTCCTTGGGGTCTGTGCCAGTGTGGACAACTGCCGTCTCTTTGTGGGGGGGATCCCCAAAACGAAGAAGAGGGAGGAAATCTTAGGAGAGATGAAGAAAGTCACGGATGGAGTCGTAGACGTCATTGTGTACCCTAGTGCAGCGGACAAGACGAAAAACCGAGGTTTTGCTTTTGTGGAATATGAAAGTCATCGGGCAGCAGCAATGGCAAGGAGAAAATTGTTACCAGGTTAGTACAGAGCCCTGGGGTGGTAGTAGGGATGGCTTCATCTTACCATTTGCATACTTGCAGCTTTTGGTGGGTAAGAGGAACCACATACCCAAGGAAGYAAACACTGCTGAGTTTTCTCTCAGTTACTAACGTGTGCTTGGAGTGACCCCAATATGCCAGACTGCCTGATGGAGATGCCATGGCTCTGGGGTATAGGACAGGCAATTCTCTGCAGATTCTGATTTATCACCACACTCATTATCCACACACTTCATTAAGGAGGAAGAATTTATTAAAAATATGGCTAGATGGATCTAGCTGTATGTATCTGTACAGCTCTATTCTAGAACTTATGGTTATTCTGGGTTACAAATAAAATATATCCTTATATATAGCCTATCAGGAAAGAACTTAAGAAYGTAATCAGTTTTGAGAATGTGCTGAGGACTTTTCTGAAAAGTGATATTTTCCATGTAGGAAGAAGACTTCTAAAGAGGAATTGCATTAGGATTTAAAAAACGTGAAGAATGAATCTATGTCATTTAGCACTAGAGGATGGTGCTAAAGGGCCATTACAAAGTGGGAGAAGTGTAATAGGTATTAGACGAAAGAGTCACTGACCATTAAGCGCAGTTGGAATGATTTCACCATTTTTTCTCGTGCTTTCTTATGCTCTACAGCTTGTGGAGCTTGCTTTCTTATGCTCAACAAAGCTCATTGCCTTGTTGAACTCAGCTCGCTTGCCAATGCAAGAATTCAGTTGACATTCTGTTTTGAGATTTGTTCATTATACATCGTCCTACCTATCTTTGACTCTTTCTATATGATAGTCTGTGAAAAATCACAAGTYATTTAAATACCTTTTACTTATTGCCAAACATGAGCATGATTTTGAGTGCTGTTACGCATCTGAGTATGCTTAGCCATTGTGGGATATTTTACATTGACTGTTTTTCCTTTTATTCTGTATCTTCTACATTCTGCATCAGTTYAGCATCTCTAATTATAGGAGCACATTTGTTTTAACCTGTGCATCAGCATAACTTTTTCATGGCTTCGATATAAAAAATGAAGGAACAGAGCAGGCWGAGCTACAGCTAACAACAGTAGCCTTGAGGGAACGGAGCACTTAAAATCCTGAGCAAAGACGGTGAGACAGATGGGAAAGAACACGTAACCCTGAACTTCCAATTTAGGGACAACCCAGCAAACAGTTTGGGGAGTTTCAAAGGCCTGAACCAGAAGAAAGAGTTTTATGATGTTGCAATCATAAAGAAGGAATATGAAAGAGGTTTCAAGCCAGGACTGAATGTGTCTCCAGATGATGTACTGGATGAATCTGAAACTGAAGATCATTACYAGGATTCATCCTTGAATCTGAACCTAGCCACTCTTTGAGGGAGCTTTGCAGAAGAGGCAGAAATGCTCAAAAAGGAAGATGCTTTTTACAGCAGCTTTGTCTGCCCTCTTCTTCAAATAAGAGAATGCCTTTGGGGTGGAGGATAACTGGATTTCAGCAAAATGGTAGTACAAGCAACATGATTAGTTGTTCTTGCTACAAGTAAAACCAGGTCATCATTTCCACTAGTGAACCGAAAACGGCCTTTGCTTTCAGTTGGTTAGCATTAATTGCCACCTTTCAATTTCTTYTCATTAACAGCTCAAATCAGGCTGGGCACCGCTGAAAGCTAAACATCAACCCAATCTAGCTCCACAAGTCACAGCTCATTCACAAGCCTTCCTRGCAGAAAGCAGCCAGTTTCCATTTTGCTTTTTAACTTTTCATTTCTATTACTGAAAAAAAYGTTTCCAAATTCTACCCTCAGCCTCTAATCTTCCTCTCTTTTGGGACAYCCATCCTATCTTGGCTGGATTATCCAAGATGGAGCTCCTTTTTTCCCAGATCCCATTTTATCCAAGATGAGATCTCTCCAGAAAAGTTTTTTTTTTTTAAGTCTCAATTTTCCTCTCTCAACATAACTATCCCAGGGCTTCTCTCTGTTTTAGCATACCTYCAGGTTTCTGGAGGACTCAGTCATCTTGCCATAAAGACTGGCAGGAAAGGAAGAAAGACACAGAAAGACCTGTTACGAAAATCTGCCTTGTTGTTCTTTGAGGGAACTTTGCTGGAGAGGCAGATATATTATATTTCATTATTTGGAGGAAACATTTAGCATTTACCATGCTGCTTAGACAGAAAACCATCCATACGGCACCTCCAAAGCACTATCTACTGGGCTAATTAAAATAGCCAGAGAAAAATCCAGCTACTGATAGCGCTGAGTGAATGCAAAGCAAGAGAAAGCACATGAAATTTAGGTCTCCAGGTATTAGTGGATAACTAGATTTCAGCTGCTTTTTAAGGGAAAGGGGAGGMAGATCTCCTTCTAAGATGTGCAGAAGGGATAGGGAAGAAAAACAGGAAGACAAAGTTATCATTGCCATCTGGAGAAGATAGGAGGTGAAAAACTCACTAGATAGAGGTACCTCTGCTTTACCCTCCCTCCTACTCTCATCGCTGCAATTTGTACAGCTTTGAGACAAGTGCTTGGCAGTCAGTCTTCGTTACATATTGAAGATCATTGGAATAATTCGCTAATCTATTCCCTAATGGATTAATTGACTAAATACAAGTGATTATGGACCCCAGCATGATAATCTGACCTCAAGATCACTTTTAACTACTTTTTTTATTTACTCTTTTTATTCCCTGCTCCTCAACAGCTTGATTCACTGTACATGGAGCCCATATGCTTCYCCACCTGTGATATGCCTCATTACCCTTTGTTTCCCTTATTCCAGCTACTTCCTTGCAACTTTATCCAGTGGGACCATACAACTCCACACAGACAAATCTTTATTTCACTTTGTCCAGCTGAGACACCTGTATCCGTTTCCAGTTATCGAGGGAATGAAACATTTGCAAGCAATAGGTATTTTTACACAAGAACTATGTTCATTAAAGTATTTCCCTCTACAGAGCACTCCAGGGAATGCAGACATTAGTGAATTATACCATGTTTTCTCTCTTTTCTTTCTGGACACTGGATTTCTGCAGGCATCTAAAGTATCAGCAGGAGCACACTGGAAGTGTGACCATCTGCTCTTGGAAATGTGTTAACTAAATATCAGTGCTTCGCACTAGAAAGATTTATTTCGGTCCCTTTTGTAAAACTATTCTACTACTTTAATGCCACAGCCTGTTCATACTCTATATAAAACAGGCTCTGRGCAAAAGTGTAGAGAGTCAAAGTATGTTTGACACTGATGATGCCRTTGCCTTTAAAGGAAGGATCCAGTTATGGGGACATCCAATCGCTGTTGACTGGGCAGAGCCAGAAGTTGAGGTGGATGAAGATACCATGTCGTCAGTAAAAATTCTCTATGTGAGGAACCTCATGCTATCAACTACTGAAGAGACCATCGAAAAGGAGTTCAACAACATCAAACAAGGTAGGAAYCCATTGACACGATAGCTCCTAAACAAGTATTCCTACTGCAAATGAAAATTTTTCTTCATTTGTAAAATGCCAAAGGAAGAGACAAAAATAACAGCTTTTTSTGCTGTAAAATGTTMATGTGTAATGCCACAAAATTTGTCRTTGAAGTGAATGCTCCCACCCTACATGCACGTCTCATCATCCCTCTATCTGCTTAATTTGCAATTAACAGCACTACTAACCCTTTTTAGATGGCTGGCAACCGGAAGAGGTCCAAAAATGCTGCATGAGGAGGCCTCTATCATAAAAATGATCTTGCCTGTGAATTTGTGCCTTCCTTAAAAAGAGAGAGCTTGTGAAACAGCCAGTCAACTTCACCTTTTTTCTTCTTCAAAAAGGAAGGTTAGAAACAGTGATTTCCTACAAATGCTTCCATTTCACATGAGAAGAATTTGGTTCCCTTAGACACACTTTAAAAAGCATATTCTAAGAAAAAAAGCACCATAAAATGAGCAAGCGAAAGAAAGCAAGAAACCACCTTTTTTTGTTTGTTTGTTTGTTGTTGTTTGACTGGGGTTTTTTACATTTATCGTTTCTCCAATCTGTCTATATGTTGACTTCTATCATTTTCATACCAAAAAACCTCAGTGTGTGAAAGTGTGAATAATCGATGGCTTATCGTTTAATCCAGAACATGATCGTATTTCTTCATGGCATATATTACATGCACTTAGTGTGAGATTTTTCGAAAAGCAAGTAGGTTTGCTGGGAATAAAACTCCTGCTGGCTTTCGAAGGAGACTTCACTTCTGAATCGCTGAGGCTTTAGAAAATTCTACCAAAACCAACAAAGTAAAAATAACCCATTTCTGCAGCTCTCCAAGCCACACAATCCGTTAGGCGTTGGTAACTTATGCTTGGCAAAGTGAAATCATCTTTCATCTCATTTCTATTAACTTCCTTCTATTAATTTTTTAAAATACACTACAGAGCTTCATTTTTCCACCACTAACTGTTCATTTCTGCTCCATATATTTCTTTTTCTTTCTTTCTTTTTTATTTTTTGTAGTAGGCTGCAATGCAGAGGTCTGTTAGAAATTTCTTTATAAGTCTTTTTTTATCCCTCTAACATTATCAGCTAATATTTGCAGCAACCCTCAAGCTGTTAGTGATCCCATTTTACCACTCGGTTAAATATGTTTCATCCCACTATATTAACTGCTTTCTCCTTTATTTATTCAGTTTTTCTCCYGAACACTGAACTTTTTGCACTCCTCAAAAACACATTTAAAATTTTTCTGAAATTTTTGTAACAGTCATTTGGTTTGCTCCTGAAAATGTTTTCTAGCACAACAGTGGAAGATTTCAAACTACATCATTTTCAGCTTTGCTTTTTGTCACTTTATCATTTTACTCCTGCCATAGGTATCCAATACTGTGCTGGAAATTGTCATCTTTCTCTCTCTCTCTCTCTCTCTCTCTCTCTTTTTTTTTCTTTTCTGGACAGCTTTATTTATTGTGGATTAAATTAGGAATTCCTTTTTAGAGCTCTACCATTCTTTAAAGAATATAACAGCTCTAAAAACATGCATACTACAAGCAAAAGCCAAGCTTTTTGGAGAATAAATGCAATTTAAGTTACAGTGAGATTATGATCAAAAATGTCAGCAAAGATCTGAAATGATTCATGTCCTCCCTTGATTATCTGCGTCGTTCTTTGTGCTGTATTTCAATGATACTTGCCTCAAGTGTATATTTGATCCAGTGAATTTAGAAACTCTTTTGACAATAACAAATCATCCAATAAAAAATGATTCAAATAAGAGTTAAAATCTAAAGGTATCCACACTATCACTGCCACAAAGGATCTCACATTGCCAGAGTCTCCATAAACACACTTGCAGGACCCCTGTTTATGCATCCCAAGTCTAACCACAGCACCAGAAGTGTCATCCTTTAAAAGATCTGATGCCAGATTTGATGCTGCTTGTCCCCTCTGCAGATGACATCTGTAGACTCATGGATCACTTCTGTCATCAAAAAACACTGCTCTCGTTCCCTAGAGATCTTGTAATCCTCATCCCTGGCAATTTACATGTATTTAAAGAGGCGCCAGACATTGCTGCTGAAGCAGGATGATGCTGAAAGAGTGCATCAAAGACGAGCAGGTCTATAAAAGATGTCTCCTGGCATTTTAGCTAGTGCATGCTCTGCTCCRATAGCATGAAGGTTGTGCTCTCTGGATATATCTAAGGAGCACAAGATTCCCCCACTAACATCACACAACCAGGTTCTTCATGGGGGTGACCTGAGAGTCACAGTACATCGTTCTAATAGAGGCACAAATGAGAGCAAGCAAGATTGAGGCATGAGCAAGAATCAGTAACRCAGAGCGCTCTCCAGAAGGCAGAAGGGGGAATTTTCAAGACACAGAGAGTTCGTTAAAGCCTTGACTTGTAAACAAGAGATCAGTATGCAACTCCCATAACTTTCGGCTTAGAAAATCACCCTCTCATCCCACTAGGAAACAAGGTGCTACTTACCATTTCAGTATCATTTTGAAGACAKGCAGGCTGTTCAGGTTATAGGTTGGGATAGGCTTCATTTACCACATTGGAGCTCCTRATGACACCCTTTTAACTCCAAAGAAATAYATTTTTTTTCTTCTGCAGTTACTTAAGTACTTTTTGCAGCAACAGGACAGCATGCCTATTAAGCTGTAAAGGGGAGAGAAGYCAACAGAAGAGTAATTCAGCATTCATTAGTCAGTTTTTTAAGGGATGTGTCTGAAGATKTTAGAAGTCTCAGTTGCATGGCTGGTTAACAATGCAGTTCCCAACGAACARGAGGGGGAAAGATGAAATATTAGAGAAGGAGATAAAGGTCAGGGTCTAAAACCTGTGACCACAGGGAATAGCTTGTGTGTCATTTTGGAGCCAAATTCACTTGTTCACACTGGCACTGAGTACCACAGTTCCAAGAAGCTCAAGAGGAGTTGACAAGGGGAATGGAACGCTGTAGAGGATGGATGTGAAAAAAGAACCTCCAAACATTTCTTGTCTAACTTAAAATCCTACATCATTGTAGGTCCTTTCGCTCGATATATACATCTTGAGAGGTGAGAAGGCACTTACCTTCTTATCCTTTGCTCTCTAAGGCTTGCAGCGTAACACATTCTCATTCAGAACAGGGTTTTGCTGGATGCGCCGTTTCAAAACTAATATTCCAACCTTTCTTGTAGGTGCAGTAGAGAGAGTAAAGAAAATTAGAGACTATGCCTTCGTGCACTTTAATAAAAGAGAAGATGCAGTCGAAGCTATGAAAGCCTTGAATGGGAAGGTAAAGCTGGTATAAATGCTAATTCATAGGCCCTATATGCAGCATACTGCTGAAATGAAGTTATATGTGGCTTATTACTTACCAAAACATCCAGAAGGTGATAGCCCTATTCTCTGTTTGCAGACTGCCTTTATATTCCTGAATGCAGTTTTCAGCCAATGTGGTGTTCACAAGCTATTCATTTTGGCTTCTTGCTACTTGCTTTCACGCTAAATGTTTTGCCCAAATCAGAATGTAGTTCACCGCTCAAGAAGAAACAAAACAATGACAAAACGAGGAATAGAAAACACAGGGCTATGAGGTCCCTTGGCTCATGCTCATACACTTGTATGGTGTCTGCCAACAAAAACATTCACAGGGAAGCATGTAAATGGTAAACAGGGACAAACAAGGTCAACCCAAAACATCTGCTCCGACTTCAGATGCAGATTTGCAAGGAGGTTGCTGTATTTAGCGTTTCTCACACTGCATGTAGTTCACAGTGCTGCAATGCAAGAGCTCTTCCTGAAGAGGTGTTAACTCTATTCCTATTTTTAGCATTACTGCTATTTGATATAGGCGTACATATAATCTCCTAGATTTATATGCTACTTTGTAGGGAAGCAAAGTCTTTCTAAAGGCTTCACAGCTGTAGTAACTAGGTTAACTAGGCTCTCCCTGGCTGGTTTCAGGGCTGGATGCTTTCAGCATGTTAAACCTTCACTCAGCCAGTGTATTTTTCCACCCGTGGGATGGAGATTTGGGGCTTTTGGGGGGTGGTTTTCTCAATCTTTCAGCTAAGCCTGTCCAGTTAGCAAACTGTGAAGGGAAGCTGCTTCTCTAGGCAGGATAATCCGTGTGCATTTTGGGAGACTTCCTCACATTTGTGCCTCTCTCATGTTCTTTCCCTGATGTCCCGGCGTGAAGGTGCTGGATGGTTCCCCCATCGAAGTGACGTTAGCCAAACCTGTTGACAAAGACAGTTACGTCAGATACACTCGGGGCACTGGGGGAAGAGGTACCATGTTGCAAGGAGAATACACCTATGCGTTTGGACACGTGTACGATCCTGCCACGGCCTACCTTGGCGCTCCAGTCTTCTATGCACCCCAGGCCTACGCGGCTATCCCTAACCTTCATTTCCCAGCCACCAAGGGACTGACCAACAGGAGCATTATCCGACCTCCATCTGTCCGAGGTAACTCTAATCATGCCAATACTGAAACCTCTCTTGTTTTTATTGGTGTGTCCATTCATAACGCTGCAGCTGGTGGTACTAATGCTTTTTAAAAATAGCATCTGAGGCATGACACTATCAACCACCTCTTCTGATGATGGCTGGGAAGGCTGAGGCACATTCCACCTCAGAGGGTGGCTGTAAACATCATTTTCTCATGTTTTCTTAGGGGTGGGGGAAGTCACGCAAACATCATCTCATGTTCCCATCACCAAAGATCAGCAGCCACTAGTGCCCTGCACCCTTCCAAGATCTGTTAYTGGAAAATACAAGAGCTTGACTGTGCTCCCAAGCTTTTCAGCTCGTGAGAGCTGCTTCCCACCCCTCCATCCACCACTCTCTCAAGTCAACAGTGAAGATCCCTGGATATCATCCAACTTACTGTTGGTCATCATTGCCCTGGACTCTGGATCCCTTCAAGAGAGAGACAAACAAATAATTTTTGGCTTCTGCCCTTTCCAAAAACACAGTGGTCTTCTAGCACACTAAGCAGGATATGAAAAAAATAACCATATCTTGGGGCAAGGATCCTTGGAGACRGTGGTCTCAAAAGACCTTTCAAATCACCCTCCTCCAGGGTAAATAAACCTGGGTTTGCCATAACAAATTTTTTCCCCTTTCAGAGTCAGCTCCTTTAATCATCCACTGGCACAGCCCACAGCTGCACTTTCTCTTTACTTTAAGACCTATGGGGAAAGTTTTACTAGTCCCAGTGGTTTTTGAGCCCCAAATTGTGGTGTTTCCCAGGGAGATTGCTTTTGCAGCTATCCCTAAGCAATCCTAGTCCCTGATGCAGGGCCTGGGAAATGAGAATCAGAATTGTAATCAAGAAATTGCTTGCATGGTCTGGGAGAGGTATTCTTTTTTGACAAATAATCAAATAATAAGCAGTCTATGAAATATACATATTTCACGTTATTTCTGCAAGTTACTGAGGCTCTACCTTTGATCCTGGGTGGCTGCATCTGCAACCAAATCACATCCCCTCACTCAAGTGCCCCCCTGCCCTGGTTAAATTTGGGTAGAAGTAAATTTGAGGGCTAGCAAAAAGCAATCTGTTCCCAAGCCTCCTTCCAAAACTGACACCTGCCGCAAAGTCAGCTCATGTCCCCAGCCCACGGCCAGGTCCCGCAGCAAACTCCAAATGCCATCTCGCATCAGGAGGGCTGATGAGGACTGGACCACCCAACTTTTACTCCTTYGCAAAGAAGGAAGGGAACTGGAGAGCAGAAATGTTATGATTACATTCAGAAAACTGCAGATGTGATAATCCACCAGCCCTCACTGGCTTCACAGTCTCCTCCTCAAGCTCCAAGTGCTGCTCCTGAAAGTTAAAATGGAAATGTAATGTGAAAAAAATGACTTTGGTTCACATAAGGGCAGAGGGTTCCCAAAAGTATAAACTCTGAGTTCCTCAGGAAACTGAAATTACGCCAGTGGGTAGGAATTGCCATAATATCAGTTGTCCCCTTTCTGCCTTTCAACTACAAATCCAGTTAGAAAGGTGTCCTGAAATCAAAAGTGATTTGTGCATGAACTAAATGGAAAGTTATGCCTCACCTTGACTGAACAGAACAGAGAAGATGGAAATTGGGTAAGAAAGAAGCAGGGCTTCCCCTTAAAATTCACAAATCAAAGCATTCGAGCCCAAAGACGACAACACCAAGTCTGGCTCATTCCAGCAGCAGCTTTGCCAGGGCTAAAGACAGAAGYGATGTAACAGGAGGTGAAGCTTCATCTTTCAGTCCACTGCCATACCCGGCAGTAATGCCCTGACCTGTTGCCTCTTGCGATCTGCAGAGCGTTTCCTGGGGGAAACCAGCTGTGCAGCAGGGAATTGAACACCGTACCTATAAATCGGACTTCCCTCCAAAGGGGCACACCGGGAATTCCCCCTCCTGGGATCTCCCCTTTCCGGTGCCCCGACAGAGCCTACAAGCGTCATGGCCTCGAGCCCGCTGGCCCTCCTGCCCATCTTCTTCCCAGAAATCAGTGAGTGGGGCTAACTTTTCCATTACAGCGAGAATCAGGGTAATTTTTCCGGTGATTTGATTCAGTTTAATGCCTTCTTACATTCCTAGAAATTTACATGAATGTACCTGTAGGGGCTGCGGGAGTTAGAGGACTAGGAGGTCGCGGCTACCTGGCTTACACGGGCCTGGGGCGCGGATACCAGGTCAAAGGAGAAAAAAGGGGAGAGGATAAACTCTACGACCTCTTGCCAGGAATGGAGCTCACGCCGATGAACCACGTCACTTTAAAACCCCAAGGGATCAAGCTTGCTCCTCAGGTATGTTCATGAACGACCGACTAAATGTTCTGGCCAGATTTTGTCTTATCCTAAAATGCTTGAATTTGATCCTGATGAGTATATCCATTCATAAATCTTGAGTGACGTGAAAGAAAAGAAAAGAAAGAAAAGACTGCTAGTTGCATCTTAAAATGCTCACCTGCCTGGCTGGAGAACAGCCTGTGTCCACTCTCTCTCAAGGGAGAGTTTCCATAGATACCCAGAGATGTGATGTCCTTCTAACTATGACTATTGCTCCTTAAGAGCATTGTGGAATAAAGAAATTCTTACTCCAAATGGATTTGATAAATACGATGCATCATCTAGGTCTTTGCTGAGGGATAAATACACACAAAAAGAAAAATAATAGTGGTTTTGCTAGRAAAAAAAAACAGCCATTTTCCAATTCAGAGCCTGTCATGGTATTGCACAGAGCTGTACTGCCTCCACACAATCGGTCCAAAGCAGCACAAATAAAGAAAAAAAACATGGAATAAAGTATCAYCTCCTCAGATCTGAGCGTGTCACCTCTTGCTGACTCCCACAATTTCCTTGCAAGCCATGAGCCTGGTTGGAAAGCAGAATTTCACAGATCCTGTAACTTCACGTGAAGCAGTAATGCTAAGAACTGAAATCAGACACGTGCCTTAAAATCAGTTGTGGGAAAAGAGGCGTTGATTAACTGTACAGTCCATGCAAATGCGAAAGTGCTGACTGCCCGATAAGGCCTTTGGTGTGGTTGCCCATACTTGACGGATCCAAAGAGATAACTGAGGACTGAACAGAACAAACCCWGAATGAATTCCTTGAGTTTTTGAGGATCTCTGTCGTATGGCAATTCCTTTCCCCCTGAGTCACCCAAAGCATCATTAGAAATTAATTTCACCCTGCATTTTGAATTACATCTCTGTGTGTTAACAGTTAAATTGCCATAGCATGTGGTTTGCCAAATGTTCACAAAAATATCCCCTCCCCCACGCCCCTGAAAATTGGAAATTTGCCTTTTTCTTCCCCTRCAAAGCTTCACAAACCCTTTATTCTATTTTAGCAGCACACTTGAGGGGTGAAATGGTGCTGCTGCAGCGCCTAAGGGCAGATGAAATTTAGATTATTTTTTTCATTTTTTCCACTCTTTTGAAATAATTTGCGGGATTATGAAAGAGTATAAAACACACACAAAACCTCCTGCCTACCCCAGACAGGGGATCATGCAACTTTCCTAGGAGTCCAACGTCTGCTAGTCTTAAACAGCTACAGCTGGGTTCACGCTACCATCTCCCCAGCTGCATAAAAGACGGCTTCGTTAACATGACCTCTTAGCCAGCATGACCACCTCTTTAACATGACAGTGTCGTTTGTATGACAGCCTCGTTAACATCTGCTAACCTGGTCAGCCTCTCCTGTCCACTAAACTGAGACCATTTCAAGAGCACCTTTGAAGGACCTCTCTTAATTTCGTTCCCGTTGCCTAGTGAGGATGCTCAATGCTAATAAATAGGCRTGTCTTTTTGAGGGTTTAAATGCTGATGTAACATTTTAAAATTAACCTCCTTATAATGCAGTTGGAATGGTGAGGGACAAATATTGCCATATTCAAGAAATCTAATGAACTAATTTAGGTACTCTATGAAGTGATAAGCTTAAATTGGAGTTTTCGTGCAGATATAATTAAAAAGATTAAAACAAGCATTTGCAAAAATTTAATTGAACTAGACCACAAAAAAGATTCAGGCTGGAGGTGCCCTTTGAGGTCTGTGGTCTGAGCCCCTGCTCACAGCAGGGCCAACATCGTAGCTACCGCAAATTGCTCTGAGCTGTTTCAGTTTCAGCAGATAAACAGATTTTTTTTTTTTTTTGCCTTTTCTCTGAATTTGGGATGCTAATTTGCTTTCATGTGCTACAGTAACGTAAATCATTATGGCACCAAAAAATATTTGGGGGAACCCAATGACTTCTCAACTGAAGGTCAAGTTTGGTGGAGTTATTTAGAAAGAGAACTGGTCCGAGCATAGRGAGGTATGGGAAGGTCAAGCTACACTCAAGTCCGTTTGGGATACCAGTTATCCAGTGAGTTAAAAAAAAAAAAATAAGCAAAAGCATTTGCAGACAATGTTTCCCAATTAGCACTGAATAAGCTGTTCTTAGGCAGAGGGCAAAACGGTTCAGCATTTCTCTTTCAAACTAGAAGCAGAAATCGCCTATTGAAGCCTATATAATTAATTAGACAAAAACACAGCTCTTTTTTTGTTACTGGTTGGACAGTTCATACACTACCTCCTGCTAAGCCAGAGAGGCATCACAGAATAGATGAATGCAACCATAAAACTTTAACACTGTTAMAAAATAGTGCATAGGGTTACTGATGAGAATTCAAGGAAAATACGTGCCGATAACGGAATAAAACAACTGACGGACAAAATGGACAAAGGCATCAGATTTAACATAATTATCTTTAGGCATTAAACGGTATTTTAAGGTATAAGACATCTAGATGAATCTTGTATTTCTGAGTGGACTGAATTACCAGGTTCCCAATTGTTTTTTGGCTTGGAAGAAGCTAGGAAGCTGACTCTGAAATCCTTTGGAGGGAACAAAACTACACAGCGCAGGGGGCTGGAGCTGGGTGAGAGCGCGGCTGTGCGGCAATTAACCAAAGCAAATCCCTTTTTCCCCTTCTAGATCTTAGAAGAAATCTGCCAGAAAAATAATTGGGGACAGCCTGTTTACCAGCTTCATTCTGCAGTTGGCCAAGATCAAAGACAGCTGTTCCTTTATAAAATCACGATTCCTGCCCTTGCCAGCCAGAACCCTGCCATGTATGTAACTGCTAGGGTTTTTTTCTTTCTTTTTCTTTTTTTTTTTTTATGGATTTTTGGAATTTTAAAGGTCATTTTAGCTAGCATCTCTCTGGGAATATAACCACGCAGGCCCCTATTTTTAGTTATTTTGGATATTAGGGAGAGGAACAGCCATAAACTGAAGCAGACGGATAGCAAGGGCTGCCATGCTTGGCGCTCTCTCACTGATGGTCCAAAAAAAATCTACATAAAGCCGGAAACAAGCAGGCAAAGGGGTGATTTTTTTCCAGTAGAAAAGCAAAACAGACACTAAGGAAGAAGGAAGAAGAAAGCAGCTTGTAGGCACGTGCTTGTATTTGAGATCCAAATACGCTCCTAAACACTTCCGATCTAAAACACTGTTTGCTATGTACTTTTTCAAAAGACCCAGGCTCCAGCGGGCTTTCTTTTGGACTAAGAAGGCAATTTGGAGCATGGCGATGTTTGGCAGCGTATTTAAAAGGACATTTTGTCCAAAACAAGGGCCAGYGCTGATAACTCGGCAAACAAAGCAGACCGCTACGAGCAGAATATTTCTGTTAAAGCATCAACACAGTTAACTCATGTTTCCGTTTGGTATGTGGTATCTTATCAACCATAGAGACTACACGCAAAGGCTGTTGTGACTAGAATATTTAATCCCATGTTGTTGGATAAAAATAACTTGCAGGAAAGTCCTGGAAGAAAAAAACARAAAACAAAAAACAAGCTACTATTTTCTTTTCTCCACAGACATCCCTTCACGCCTCCCAAGCTCAGTGCCTATATTGATGAAGCCAAAACCTATGCAGCAGAATATACCCTTCAGACGCTAGGGATTCCCACGGAAGGAACAGAGGTTCCTCCTGCAGCACCTGCTTTTCCAGGTATGTGAAGGTCTGTATGGAATAATCTCCTGGAACTTGGTTTTCCCTATGTGCTTTTTTGTGTATGTCAAGAATTCACCAGTTTATGTTCACTGCATGCAGATGCASGCAGCATCTGGCTGTGCTTCTCTGCATGTCTTTACCTTGGTTGACAGTATTTCCAGGCCTCTGCAAAGTACGGTGTACTTATAGAACAGCTCAGGCTAGAGGCACCCCTGGGTGGAGGGTCTCTGGTCCAACACCAGCTCACAGCAGGGCCAATGTTGCACCTACAGCAGATTGTTCAGGGCTGTGTCCAGGTGAGTCTGGCAATGCCCAAGGATGGAGACCTCCCACTGCTTCGTGACCTCCAGGAAAGCACCTGCCCTGGACTTCCTCCAGTTTGTAGATGCCTCCTGTAGTGGGAGCCCCAAACTGGACACCAGATCCAGATGTGGGCTCTCCAGTGCCAAACAGAGAGAATAACCCTGTCCTTCAGTCTGCTGATTTCACTACAGCTAGCGCTGCCCAGGATGGTGCAGGCCTTCTTTACCACAAGCTGATCAAGTCAGGGTCACCTTGTCCCCCTGCATCCCCAGGTCCTTTTCTATCAATACTTCCGATTTCACGTACCAGACAAATGACACAACTGTGACGTTCAGATTCTGATCCAGGCACTCTCCAACCCCTTCTGAAAGGCTTATAGTTCAAATGTGAGAGTTTATACCCAAAAGGAGCTCCTGTAGCTTCTCAAAACAGCTAGGGAAATCACGGAAAACCTAAGCCAGGAGCAGGAATCCAGCTTGTAGGCTTTACATTTACTGTGCTCTCCGGCATGACGGTTATTCTGGTGCAGTGGGAACAATTTATGCCAAACTGCACATGAGGAATGCATTAGTCAGTACTACTGAATTGTTTGGAGTGTCTCAGGGATGGATTAAAAAAAAAAATCTATCCGGCTTCCTGCCACAGAAGTCCGCAAAAGCCACAGAAAAATCAATTTGTCTGGGCTCGTGCTAGCTTCCGCATCATGGAAACCAAATGGAGACACTATTGAATCCAGCCCCCACTTACTGCTTAATTATAATTTCTCCTTTTTCTTTCATCCACCCATATTTATTTGTCTTGGACTCTCAACAAATAGACATGCATTAAATTTCTGCCTGCCACATGCACTGGGCCTTGGTCAACACTAGCTGAGACCCAGCACATCTCAGCCCATACCCAGGTAGCAGCTCATTTCTTTTATAATGATGCCAAACACTACACTTTTTAAATGACAAAGTTCTTAACTCCAGTCTGCAAAGATACATCCTGGCTTGCTGATGTGAAGAAAAAATTTTACTCTGAGTGATCATAATCAAGTTATAGCAAATTTCTCATATTTTTCCCATGGTAACAACATCAATAAAGCAAGTTGTGTTTAAAAAATAAAGCAGAAAGTGTTGCCCAATATCTCCATTTCTGGTGAAAGAGGCACCTGGATCTGATTGATTTTGAGTCAGTCCAGATGCTTGGCCACCTGGCTGTTCGGTTGGCAAAGCTGGAGCCTGGGAGATGTAGTTTGGCAGAGGAGTTTGGTCCAGCGACGCAGATGGGTAACCCAGCTACACTTCCCAAATTTGGGTTTCCTCTCAGTTTTYGAGTCTTTCACAACAAAATGTTGTGGTCTAGCCTGTTATATACTGCTCTCAGACAACCCAGCCCAAAATGATGTTTGTTTTCCCACTGATTCATTTTAAATTACCAAAGCTAACATTTTCCCGTGGAAAATTTTGAAGTGTTAAAACAACATCTTTCATTAAAAAMTGATGGGAAAAATTCCATTTTACTAAATATTTTCTCCCCAGTGTTGCACAGAAAGCATGTCTCTCCTCTCTAACGTGGCTGTCCTGAACTGCACATACTTGGGCCACGCAGGGTGTCAAAGCCATATATTCCCCAGCTGCATAAACATCTTGGCTATGAAACCTGCTCAGATTTTGCTCTGTATTACTTACGTTTTCTTGTCCTCCTCATGTCACGTGTGGGAGATAGTACACAGAACGGTAGTACCACCCTTTTAGTTCAGAGATAATCCAAGCCTGAGGAAAAATGCTCAGAGTTTTCTTTTTTTAAGCAATATATTTAACAAATAATAGGTGAGAAAAATGCATTATTTTTCCAGCTGCAGCTGTTAATTTTACAGCTCATAACATGAAGGAAAAACCTGCCCAAAGTGAGATATTCAATCTAATAAGATTCTCCCCATCTACCCAYTGATAAATTCATCGTTCCCTGTACTATTCCCATCGACAACATGTCTTCTTATTGAAAACTGACCRTCAGGTGGCCTTTGAGCACCTTTTCATTGACCTATGGTTTTGGTATCTCTTTTCTCCTGCAGGATATGCCATCGCTAATGCAGCTGCGACTGTCACAGCCACCCAGCTCAAACAAGCAGTGACGATGGGGCAAGATTTAGCGACTTATGCCGCGTATGAAGCCTACCCCGCCTTTGCAGTAGCTGCACGCAGTGATGGTTATGGGGCGTTTTAATACTGCATCGTAGCGATAGTTTCCTTCAGTGGAGCATGGGCAGGAAAATTCTCAYGATTTTTAACTAATCCATCTTCTGAAATGAGATTTTTAGTCAGAGTTTTATTCCCTTAGTTTGTTAGTTTGGTAACAGAACATTAGGGGGAAGAAAAAGAGAGATGAAGAAAAATCCATAAAAATCAGATTTTCATACTACAACGCAGAATATTATCCCAGAAGATAAGTGGTTCTCAGGTATACATATATGTATGTACCACTGTGTGTGTGTGTGTGTGTGTGTGTGTGTGTGTGTGTGTGTGTGTGTGTGTGTTTACAAGCAACAATCTGTGCTGAAAACCGAGTAGGTCCCATCCAGGTTGCGATACAGGAGCTTGGGAGGGAAGTAGTGCTTCAAGCAATCCCCCACTCTCTGCTTTCCCTCTGTTCACCTCTACCCAGATAGAGAAATTTTAGACTCTTTGGCCCTTGGTGTGCAGATCTCCGGCTTGCCTTTTACAGCCTTTGCAAACCGCGTGCRACAAGCGTRCCGGGGAAGCACTCAGGCTCAGTTAGGCATCTCAAGTGTTTTTTTTTTTTTTTTTTTTTTTTTTTCCCMAAATTCATGCYGGCACAACTGAGGAAGAAAGCCATTTTATCATAAATATGATATCATAAAATATGATATCATATTTATCAACCTAACAGGCTAGTTTGTACGATCCTTAATGCAAATTTGATTTTTCAAGTAGATGGCAGGCATTCAGTAGTTTTCTCTCTTACTTTGCTAATTCCCAGCCAGCCCTGTAAGTCACCAAACAGCAACGAATGGTAYGTTCTCCCCTCGCATCCAATTTTTAGTCAAAGATAGGAAAATTTTTAGGACTTCTAAGATTGAGGATCATAAAAACACTATTTATTATGGCCAATCTTTAGTTAATTGGCCCACGTGAACCCACATTCGTATAACTTCCCTAGGGTAACTCACATACGTCAGCAGCAAGTGGTCCTCTTACTCTGAAGAGCACCGGCCTCTGGTAGCTGGTTTGGGGATCACACTCTTTTGGGAAACTGAAAGTGTCCTTTGCTTAACAGCAGCAGGGAATTATCCTTATATTTTAGCCATTGGATTGACCTAGAAGTAACCACGTTCTACAGATGCAGAAGATATCCAGCGTTCAATGACTACAGGGCACACGTTTTAATTGCGTAGAGCATGCACTCTAAGAAAACTTGAATCCACTCAGTCTGGACCTGAACCCCTCCTCCCCTGAAGACTTATTAACAAGGAGAGTTTACAGCCTGTAAGACGAACAGCTGAATTCCCATCTTTTGCTTCCTCAGCATGATTTCAGATCTATTCCTCTGTCAGAGAGCAAAAACAAGCATCTTCCCCGCATGTCACGAGAGCAACTTCCCCTCAGTGTTTAGAAGTTGATGCCCATCAATTTGAACAGACCTGGCCCTARATTTTTTTAGCAGGTTTGGTGAGATAATGTGACACTGTGAAAGCTGTTTTGCTATTATAAGTGGAGCTTTATCACATGTACTAAAAGCGTTGCAAAAAAGAAATCGATGAAAAAGTGTTAACTATTAGGAACTAAGTATTCTCATACTTCAGCTGACTTGATTTTGGTAGGAATGGAACAAAACCATATAAGCTGTATAGTTTTTGGTACTATTAGAAATATGTGTTTAAGGTGTTTTGTAGCTTTGTAGTAGTATCACTCTCTCTCTATATATATATATCTAGACATATACATATCCACATGCTCCTTGAATAGAGCATAGATGAGAAACTTAAACGGATACTGTACGTATATGGTATTTGCTGTCATTTTTAATATCCTGTCTGCCCATTTTGTGGTCTGCTTGAGCTCTCCTGTGTCTCGTGCTGCTGTTACTATGACCCAGCAGAAACTGGGGGCCTTTTCTACACCAAAGACAACCCTGTGGCTGTCTTTCCCCCGCCCCACTTGCGTGGCCGTAGGTTGTCTACCTGTGTCACCCTCCAACACTGGGCAGCATTGCTGTTTTCGTTCACCTTGCTTTGAGTTTGCTGCCAGCTTACAAGCCAGGATGGCTCCCAGAGAGTAGATGCTTAGGTACCCGTGTGGATCAGGGCTCTCAAAGAGGTCCTGCAAAAATTTGCATGATCACAACCCATTTCTTCAATTAAAGTTTATTAGCACTCTCAGGTTGGAGTATTGGTGGTGGAAAATGACCTTGGAATCAAAGTTAGGCACAGGAATCATTCGCAGTCACTCCCTTGGACAGCGTCCCTTTAAGATATCTGGAGCGTAACCTCCAATTAGATATTTCAGACCCTCTGTAACTGCTGCTAATGGAGGTTTATTTCTATTTATAAACTATCATCTCATTCAGGTGAGCCAAAAGGTATTATTGTCCTCTGTCATTGCTATGCAGCACACCTCGATTCACAAGAAAAAAAGAAAAGAAAAGAAAAAAAGACAACCCTGATTGCAGGGTTGCAAGAGTGTTATCGATATTCTGGCTCTATTTTCTCTTCTATCTATGTCTTTTAAGTCATATTTGAGAAAACTGCCAATGAATAATACATCYATGCTTTTCTCTCTAACAGCAACGACAGCAAAATTACTGTTAGTAGAAAACGTTTCTCACTTTCAATGTTCAGTAACTATAGTCTGCTTTTTCAGCTATTTATATAAGTTCAGAAAGATGTCAAAGTAAAGGGCAAGAAACAGTATTAAAAAGTGTGTGCATGAAGCACTTATTTTTGTACGCTTAGTACAATATTTGTATAGAGTTTTAACACTATGAAGTGTAGTAAAAATCACACTATCCATTTACTGGAGGACAATCATATATGCTTAGGTGAAATGAAGTCAAAATGATGTGTTAATCATCCATCACAAGGAAATTATAACCTGGATTAAATTCTGTGAAGCAGGTTTGTAATTCTAGAATAATCAAAGGGCATTAACTGGACTTTGAAATATCATTAAAACTTTTTAAACCAACATGAATGGCTCAGTCCTTTTCCATCCTGGGTTTTATCTAGAGAGGTCATACCGTGCATGACAAATAAGAGCACACTTTGCTCTGCTGGCATCGATTAGGGGTCATATAGATGAGTTCATAAACTGCCCAGTAATGCTGAAACYGTTTTGAACATGTACTCTGATGACACCTGGCATTCATGTGCAGCAGAAAAATGCATAGCTTTCTGCTTTTGCTCTCTTAAGTCAAAAACTAAGGGTTCAGGTTTTTTCATCGCCTCTTTGGCCAATGTTTATCTTTATCTCTGTCACTCTGTAGGAATTATATTTGCTATAAATTTCTTAAAGYAGTAACATCTGTGTGGTACTTCCAGACATTTTCCACAAAGATCAAAAAGAAATGTGACCAACTAAAGTTCCAGCGACAGCAGTTGCGAACCACCTAAACATATATAAATTGAAGCCACTGTAATGTAGAAGGTGCCCCAGTAAGCCACWGTGGAAAAGCCACAAAAGCTTCAGGAAACCCCCCCAAGGATTACTCAGAAAGCGGTGTCAAGAGGTCTGCAATTGGAGCTAAATGATGTCCTGAATTTTAAGGGTCACACCCTCCTGACACCACCTGCCTTTGGAGAAAAGCTCAGCAGCTCAGTGATTGTTGGAAAAGAAGAGGATGAATATGCACAATACAAGTGAGGAGAAGAAAAAAGCTTTGAAGCGGTTTTAAGAGCAAGCCGGATGTGACTGGGAAATCTTGGAAGAGCCAGTTCGTTTGCTCAGCTTTGCCTGCTATGGTGGTCACATTATAGGCACCTTGCATTTCATCGAAGCAAAGCATCTGTGCCTTGCGTGCAGGATCCATCAGGGCGAAGAGTGGGAAATTGYTGCTCTCCAGGTCATCCCTTCAGATAATAGCATTCGCTTTGGAGCTAGTCAGCCTTGAACGCTTAGGAAAGCACCAATTTTTCCATAGCCCCGCTCTGCTGAATGCCAAACAACAGGAACAATGTTTGTTCCTTCCTTGATCACAAATAAAACATCTCAGAGGTGAGCAGCTGCTGGAGGCTATGGCTAGCAAAGGGAGGAACGTACAAAAATAAGGAGGYTGATGGGCAGAGAGGATGATACAGCACTTAGAGCTGGGAGAGATTGGTCCTACCTTGGGAAAAGCCTGTCACCAGGTAGCCRGTGGGTAAATGAGACCTGAGAGAAGAATTACCTGTTTCCTGTAACACCTTCATAGCCAAATAATCAAACAATAGCAATTCCAGCTTCCACCCCTAAAACCAGAAGCAGTAACTGCTAGTTCTGATTTTGCACCTTTGGTGCCTTTCTCTCTGGAGAGATTCCAAACCCRAGAGTGAGGGAAGATCTAGTGTTTTGCTACCGATATCAAATAACATTCGACAAAAGGTGCCTCTGCCAGGCCAAAAGAGATTTCCACAAGATAGCCTGACATTATTTTCACAGATTTATAAGGAGGYCAGCTGTATTCTGGGCTTTAACAACAGCTTTGCCACCACTATTATTTTACCTTATTAGGCTTACTTTATGTCCTGCTTTTGTTTTATTTGAAATCAGGRCAACGGGAGAATTCACTTTTCTTCTTCTTTTAAATTTCCCTTCCAGTTTCTCAGAGACCTGAAATTCCCCTTTTCTCAACRGTGGCTGGTTGATAAACTTTGGAGAGCAAGAATGATTTTCAGAACTCTAAAACCCAGGACCCAACTTCAAAAACATTATTCCTTTCCTTTTAAAGACACATGCTCCCCATGGATAGGAAGACGCAACCAAAAACTGTATCCATTCTCCACAAACAAGACTAAGGCATGTTTGAGCCTTAAGTAATGAGAAGGCCAATGGCCTAGAAACTCTGCAGATGGCCACACATTTGTCTGCTCACAGGACAGAAGGTACAAAAACTGCATTTTCCTGCTTCCTTCCTCAATCCAGCCCTTCCTTGGAAGTTTCTATAGCACAAGGCCTCACATATGAGATGCAGAATAAGAGCAAAACCTGTCTGAGAATCGCACACTAGTTCCACTTTTGGAGCCAGATAGACTCTGAAACATCCTATCCTGAGAACACTTCCTGTGTCCCATTGAAATCTCTGTTACAAGCCTATGGGATAAGGGCTCCAGCTTACAAATGCAGTGACTTTCAAGGAGAGTGATTTTATATTTGAGATTGTGTGCCTCTCTTTCCCTGTCATCCCAGCAAGGTTTCCATAGACCATCRGATCTCTTCTCCCAGAATTTACATACCTGGGTTTGCCTGTTTTCAAAAAAATCACATCCTATCTATTTTTTTTTAAGTCACGCTCTCTCTCCTCCCATCCCCCCTACCCACACTTTCTGCTGGGCACGGGCTATGCAATTTGAGGMAAAGCTGGCACTGGGTTCATGACGTGGGCACTGGAGCCAGGTCTCCAGCTTTCTGGGTTGGGGCACTGCTTAAGGTAAAAATGACTTTCCGTACRTATGTGGTTCAAGCCAGAAAGCACAAATCACTGCTGTTCTTAAGTTGCCCATGGCTCAATCTGGCCCGGGTGCTCCTGATGTTGCAATTTAGAGCACTGTTGACTTCTGGGAAAGGAACATTTATTAACTGACATTTTAGGATCTTTCCCTCTCCAGGGATATGTCCTCAGGCTCAAACTTACTCTCTGACTCCCACTCCCATTTCTTAAGGGAGAAGGAATATACACAAGAGAGGAACAGATGTGCACATCAGAGCTGTACRGAGATCTCCCCAGACATCCATCCCACACCGCCACCGTATCAGCTGTAAGGGTATCTTGTGGGGTGCTCCTTCATTCAGCGGCAGAAAATTATTTCACGCTCCAAACTCCTAGGTTTGGCTGAAATTGCAGGTTCTCCCCAGCTGCCCTTGGTGGGTTAAGACAGCACCTGCTTACCAACTCCTCTCCTCCATGGTGGCACTTGGGCAGGCCAATCTCTCCAGAGATGCCCTACTACCTTGAACATTCATCTGCAGCGTTAGTCTTGCCCTGGCTTAGCCCCAGGTACCTGCTGGAGAAGGGGACAGCACATCCTCTCCCCATCCAGATTCGGGGCTGTTTAAGAGAACATCAGAAGAATGATGTTCACGGGATGCGGAGCCATGTCRTGCCTACATACTCCCAGCTATGAAGACACTGAAAAGCAGACAGTTGCCTGTGGACATGCAAGGGTAACAACAGGCATTTAGTTCAGCGTGCACATAAAGATCCTTGGCAGGACACATGCAAACAACACCAGACAATCACAGGATCAGACAGCTCCTAAAAGTCTGCATCAAAGCCCAGAGATAACAGAGGGATTCCTTCCTTTACCCACRTGCCTTGGGTAAGATCCTAATTTGGAATCACTCTTCTGCAGCACCAAATACTATCGGCAATTTTGGACAGATGAGATGTTGCGCAGGAGGAAAATTGCAGCATGGTTAAGTTTGACAGAGCAGATGTAGYTCATTGAAAGAAACTCTGCAAAGTGTCTCAGCCGAGCCAAGATCAGCCTGCAGAAGCATGCATCTCTCGAGTAAGTTTCTAAAGTTCATATTAGTTTGTGTACCATGACAAAAAAGGTGGAGCTTACATGTGCCCTGTGAGCACGTACACAATGCACAAATGTCTATACATTGAAGGAGAGCAGCTCTAGAGAGACAACAGCAACTGTGATGAGTAATTCTAAATTTAACCTCTGGCAAGTTGCCTAAATTCTTGAAGATTTTTATATGCTTTCGCTCTGTTTAGTGACAATCTTGTTCTGCTGTAAAACAGCAGTGGCACCTAGCGGCTGGTGAATTCAATCACAGCACTCTACTACATTCTGCTGATGCGAAAGTAGCTGAGGGGGAAAGACTCAYTGCATGCAAAGAGTAGAAAAAATCCACCATGCTATTAAATAACAAATAAGAAATACTTTTCTGAACAACATTTCTCAAACTGTGACTCTCAGCGCTGCTGCATTCAGAGGCCAAGAATTACCAAGGGTTCGAAAAAATTCCCCCACCCACCCACCCACCCCAAAACCTRAAAAAGCCCATGCCCAGCCAGCACAAATACACAAACAAGTCTGTTAACTGGGGAACTGGATGAGTACTTTAGGGAAAGGTCGAGGTTCCTACTCTTTCTTAAGTATCTGCCGTGGACGAGGAACCAAGAAAGATGCTGCTCCAGCTGCATTATTTTACATCCATTAGTCGGGTTGGACCCATTTCTTAGCACCTACGTTTCAAACTTCTTTATGGTGACAGCATGCTATGAAGTTGCAGGATTTTTCTCAAAGGGAACAGCGCTGTCCTGTATATATGTGCTGTGGAACTCTCCAGATAGATACCCTAATTCTGGCTCTCACCACCTCTGTTGCTCTCATGTGAGAAAAGCCAGTTTTCTAAAAATTCTCTTTAGGATCAAATGCTCAAGTTTTAGAAGAGARATCTTATCCAGGAGTTGCTCTTATGTCTCAGAAAGATGACCAAGTCCTGCTTAAGGGCACTGCAATATGTGTCACCAGGTAGGAAGCCAGTAGGGTCCCACGTGAAGGTGTGAGCCCAGTAAGGCTGATCTACGGGGAGGGAGAAAGTTTGCAAGAAACTTTGCAACTGGGTATTGCTGCACTTACCAAACCCATCCGGCACCGTGGCAGGCAGAGCTGTAGGTGCTGATGCAAGGGCCTGCCAAATTACCCTTATCTTGCAGACACTACTGCTGGCAGAGCAATTTTGCAACTGAAAGCAGAGAGGACAGGCTGGTCCGGTGAGTTACTAGAAAAGGATATTAAGAGCATCCTCAGGGATTTAATTCCCGGTATTGTTCCTCCAAAGCTCTYTCTTTCCTGACTCAATATTGAGATTGCTTCAAGCTCCTTAGGAGAGGGATCTCTGCAACTGATTGAAGATGGTTTTAAATGAATAATTCATTCTCTCCCACTGATTTTCAAGAGAGGCAAAATTATYTGACTAATGATTCTCTGAAGAATTAAAGAGATCACATACAAAATTAATACACACTGTTGGATCTTATTAAACATTTACAATTGTTTAGCCATAAGACACTGAGCATCCTAAAAGCAGAACTGGCAACCATGTTTTCCTTTTGCTGTAGCCACCAAATCTATGACTTCCGAGSTTGGAAGGGGTTGGACACTGGGGAACCAACCTTGCTTACCATAGTCTCACTGCAGCGCTGCTACAAGGGAGCTCTGGAGGCAACACTGAAGGATCCTGTCACCAACACTGTGAACTACGTGCAAGTTACCACAGCCCTCTCCAGGCTTCGGTTGTTGGCTTCAGACAGCCCTTCATCCAGACAGACCTTGCCCAACTTGCAACCCTCCCAGTGCTAAAACGAAGTGGACTGAGGTCTGTTCAGAGCTGCTTCACCGGCAAGGGAAATTACAGCTTTAACTCCTAAGTTCAGATTTTAACAATTTCCACCCAAAGCACCTGTAACATAAACTTCTTATTGCGATGAAATCCAGCCCTGCTCCAGCTGGACATCAGCCACCTTTCACTACCAGCTGCAGGCTCTCCTTCAAAAAGAGATTGCTYCCAAACTCCCCTTCCTCCATACGGCCCCTGCTGTCCCATGACACTCTCCTATTGAAATATCCTTTGTCACAGATAAGCATGTTTTTCTTCTTTTTGAGGTGTCCTAAAGTGATAGTTAGAGGATAAAACAGCATCTGTTACCTTGTCAGGCTCTTTACTGTCGCASGAGTGTGGGGCAGGAGCAGAGCACAAGGATATAAGTGACCAAAGTCAGCCCTGAGATCCTTCTCACCCAGCATCCTGCCTCTGGACCGTGCCACTSGTAGATGCCTCAGGAAGACCATAARAGCAGAGTGATCACRTACAATCCTTCCAGGTRCTCTTGGCCTCCAACCCATCCATGACTTCTTGGGCTACTGGTAACCATTTGAGAACTTTCAGAAGACTTCTTCAAAAATTTGGCCCATGTCCTCCATGCTATGTGGTGGACAGCACTGAGCCCTCATGGCACACTAGTGAATTGAAAGACACACTTGTGAAAGAGAAGAACACAGCTTAACAGGAAAAACCTGCAGATTGCTCAAATATTTTGGTTTTTTATGAGTAACTGACCTTCCTTTCCTTACYTGAGACCTCTGCAGTAGGATCTTGTAAAGGTAGCCTCATTAGATGTCTTTGAAACTGAGGTCACTGATTTATGCAAAACTATGCACAATTCACTTCATGTAACACTGTTACACACACACACACCCCCCTATTGATTGAGATGGCTTTAAACTGATAGAATGAATCCTCCAAATATCGTACAACAGTCTAATCAAAGAAAAAATCTTTAAACTTTTTTGATGAGTATCTATCTTATTTTTCCCTCTCTGACCTAGGAAACCAGCCCTTTCAGTCACTTGACTTTGGAGTCTCCTCTCGCAACTTCAGCAGCTCTTCTCAGTTTTATGGGGTGGACTCCATTTTTTGGACTATTCTGTGGTCTGGATTAGCTCCCATTATTCACTAATTCTCTCCAAGAGACAGTATTCACAATCAATAAACATTTGTTTAAGGACTAAAGTAAAACAGTTAATCTTTTATTACAATAGGAATCAGCTGCAATGAGAACAGTCCAGGATGAGAACAATTCAAATGAAAGTGCATCAAACTATTCAGGCTGAACTTCAGGAATGAGTTAAAACTTTACGGAAAGTAGAGCTGCACTGCACAGCAGCAGACAACCGGCAGCACTTGAGGGACAAAAATGACATATGTAGGCACAAACACTGTAAGAACAGCTCCCGAGTGTGAATTTGAGCATCACAGGTACCACATGTACTGTTCAAAGGAAACAATTCATTTAATGAAAGGAATCACCTATAGACCTATGATTTCAAACGCTGAAGATGTGCCTTCAAAAGGATAAAAGACCGCTGGCTTGAAAAGCGGTGTTTTCTTGTAGTGCCCAAAGTGTCGTATTCTGTAGGTGCCTGGCTCTGTGGCACTAGAGATGTGCCATTCAACTGTCGCGTTGCTCTGACCACGTGATCCTTTGGTCCAGTAAAATCTAACAGACAAATGAAAAACTAAAGTCAACACGAAAATTAACTTTCATTTGTTTTAACAGCTCAGGAGCTCAGATTGACTAAGCTGGGTGGAACAACATCAATTAACTCCAGTTCAGTATATTTTAAGAGCTTAAAAAAAAAAAAAAAAAAAAAAAGTTTCCTTACATATTCAGGCTATTTAGAGCAGCAATCAACAAACCAACCCAAAACACCGGAGGGCTGAGACATATCTGAAAACACTACACAACAAGTGATTGGTCATTTCTGTAGATAGAAAATGTTTCTACCAAAGCATTCTCACGTTGTGACTCCATATCATAAACCCCATACTATATTATCCCATGAGTAATAGTCATCAGTTTAGTCTTCCCTGGAAAGTGGAAGTGGTGAACCAAGAGGTTATGTAAATAGCTGAAGGTTACTGGAAAAATCTGTCAATTTTTAGCTCAATTTTTTTAGCCATTTCCTTACCAAACTCCCACTTTTTTATAGGCTCATCAGCGAACTTTTAAGTAAGTTTTTGAGAAGCTGAAGTGCCTGAGAGAAAAAAAACCCAAACAAATCTGCACAGGTCAGCAAGCAGCAGCACATACTTTCTATCATCTCTCCACACCAGCAGGTCCCAAATGATGTTCAGGTTTATTGGCAGATAGAACCAGTTGAAACACTGKGGGAAATTTGTTTATTTCCTTAACAAAAATTTCTAACAATTTTCTTCTCTTTAGGAAGGAATGTGAGGTCAGAGAGGGATCAAACACTTCTGCTCAACCTCAAGGCTATAGGTAGTGAGACAAAAACATCCCAGGATCCAGTTGTGAGGGTTTTTTCAGCCAGCCATCACAGAGCACCTCTTGGGATGATAAAGATTAACTTGCCCTGTTTTTGAGCCTGCCAGTGAGAGGCACTCTTTGATATGCCCTAATTGTACCCAGGCCAGACATTCAGTAGGTCCTAGCACTGCTCTGTAACTTTACATATTTCTGGCTCACAGTAGCGGATGCAACTGAAGAGAACTTCAGTTCTCAGTGATTCGTTAAGTTCATGGTCTGTGGTGGGAAATGAGAAACCATAATATATATAGAAAACATCATTACTAGCTCTTTCTTTTTCTAAATAAAAATAAATGGTCCAAAAAACTTAATGAGAGCTCAGTGAACCGAGAAYCCCATTCTGGGATTTGGGAACTGGAACATAGCTCAGATCCCACCTGGGAAGAGGCTTCACGCAAGATGAGCTCGCAGGGATTTAACCACATCTTATCTCTGTTGATTGTTTGCTAAAGGCAGGCCACTCAAATTCTTCTCCTCTAGCTAAGTTCACCCTCCTAAGTGGTCACAAGAAAGCTATTACAGAGTACATGCCATGTCTCCAGCCCAGATACAAGATGGTCAAACGCTTCTCCTTGTAAGCATCAAAAGAGCATTCAGCAAATGTAGAACTGAAATGGAGCTTATCACTCTTGCAGCTGTGAACGCAAGACAAAGCGCAGATAACAGATCGCATTCCCTGAGAGCAGCTCCTCCTTCAGTAAACCTTCCTATCTTTTGAGCCCTGAAAATACGCATTTTGCAAATGTGTCTATAAGCTATTTAACACTTCGTAACACTAAACTAATGAATAAGGTGTTCACTTGTGTTACTCTCCTATTACAATGCCACCAAAGCCAATGGTATTAAAYTTTAGTTTTTCTAATATCAAAAAAACCCACAGTCTGACTTCAATAATGTCTGGTAGGGATGTTGGATGCTCCCTGTGCCTATCATCTTGATTACTGATATTTCAAAGTTTCAAGAACATCAGTTCCTTGTTTTCGTTATTTACAAAACTATTTCTCCTCGTTGGGCACCAGGAAGGGAAACATTGTTATCTGCATTTCTTTGCCTTCTGGTAAGTCCCTTCAGACAAGAAAAGGYAAAATAATTCCTCTTTCTTATCAGAAGTATTAGAGCATCATTGTCAGAGTAGGCTGGATCCAAAGTCTAACCTTTCTCAGGAAGAAAAATGGGATGTCTGGATTTTTTATGGCGGCACATYCTTAAAGTTTTGCCCTTTTCTGTACTCCTCAACTTTTTGAGAGGCATTTCATTAAACATTTTCAGTGTTTCTCTCCAAGATTTTGGAACATCTTTGTGGGCAGGGMTAAGTATAGCTTATGGTATGTGAATACAGAGGATAAAATGCCAGCACTACCTTATCTAAGTAGGAAATTTGACAAAAAGCATGCAATTAAAGTGACAAGGTAAAACAGTGCTACTGTTAAATAAAGGCCAAACACTTAAAATATGCAAAGCTCTAAGTACAGGTAGAAATAAATTTACTGCATTGGGACAGGCCAGGAATTCATCCAGGGCAGAAGTACATTGGCTTTTAATTCACAGAGACAGGGAGCCTGCTTGAACTACATTTAATTGTGTTACATTATTAGACCATGCCAACGGGAGACAGTGGATTTATGCTGGCTACTAGATAAGATTTAGAGAGCAATTGGTTGMATTTGGGCAAAGAGAATTATGCCCTACCTATGCTAGTCATAGATTCAGAAAAAAAAGACCTTCCTGATGAATCTGAGCTRCCAGGAGCATTGCCTCTCTGATCTTTGAGAATATCTGTCTGAGCTGGAACATTGCAAGGTCAGGAGATCCCCTCAAACAGATAGTTTTCAGGGGGCTGTTCCCTTACAGARAGGTTGGAGAGACAGGTAGGTAAATGTCTACTTTTATTCAAACACGGGAATAACTCCTAAAAGRACAGCTTGACAAAAGATCACTTTATATTCTTATGGCATATGCTGACTTTTGACRTAGCTCTGAAAGATAATGTTAGGTTGGCCTCTTAAAGGATATTTTTCCTTATGGTGAACATCTCCAACCTTAACTTTGTTTTCTTCAGAACTGCTGTAAAAAGGCTACTGTTTCTACTTTATGATGTACAGCAAAGCCAGCCAGCATYTTCCTACTAAAATCCTTCTACTAAAAGGTTGCCTGAACTTTTGATATTCTCCATTTGGAATCCTATTTATCAGTACAATGCAACAGAGAGATGGATGCAGGCTATTAACAAGTTAGACTGTGGTCAGCCAGTTCCTAGCTCCACGACTAAGCAACCACAGAGGTGGATAAGTTATCTCTCCATTTGTAAAAGGGATCACTTGTGGCTCCTTTTGGTCATTACAAAAGGCAAGAATTGCCTCTTAYGCTATCTCCATAGAGAGAGATACTGAAGGTATGACCTCTTACTTCTTGTGATCTGCTGACTCTAGTCTTGAGACAAACTTTTAACCCATTAAAAGTTACTTTGCAGCAACACATTACAAAACAAACTATCTCATGATAAATTATTAGACTTGGACTCTATTCTACAAAAAGAGGCAGCCATACTCATCGGTCATGCCTAACTTTCCCAYGTGTCTCGAACTCTGCAGCATTACCTTGGCAGCGAGTAAGGTGATCCCTCATAGTTATGTAATGTCATTGCGTTTGCAGTCTCAGTGAGCTTGATAAGCTGAGTGCAGAGTGGCTTCTTCTCTAATTCTTGCTCTCCCTTCTATCTTTCCCAAAGTTATTTCTGAGGAGAAGGCTGAGTGCTATGGTCTGGACATGGCAACCGCACAAAAGCAGCCTGATCTGTCCCCAGAGAGCAACATCAGCTGTGGCAAGACCAACCTCCAGTTTTGAGGTCTGAGAGGAAGCACGTTGAGGTAATCTCAAATTACTCTTTGGAGTTTGTGAAAGGTGAAATCTGGTAAGGGCACTGCAAGTCACTCACCTGGTCTCCCAGGAGGCATCATTGTGCACTACATGCCAGCTCCCTGAAACGCTGATGTATCTCTCTACTGTCAGAAAGTTGTGTTCTGTCTGGAATAAAATAAGAGAAGTCACCAAGCTTTGAAGGGACCCACATGTTCTTTTTATAGTGTTGCATTTGCAGCTGGAGAATAGGCTATACATCTGTGTATTTTATTGGCAAATTTGGTAGTTACTATGCTTAGATTTCCTGCAAAGCACAATTTTACATTTATAAATGAAATAGAAAAGACATAAAGAACCTGATCATTAAAAAGAGCATGGGCAAGTTAGGTGTTTGCCATCAATTTCTATCCAAGACGACTAGTGGGTGAATTTCATACCTTTCTCATTGCCTTTTTTACATTAAAATCATATATTAGGCTGATAGGATGGAGGCTAGAGCCCCCACTCTTGTTCCTACAACAGAGCACTGGATATTGAGAAAGGGTATCTGGACTGATGCATTATACAGATGACTTCAACTTAAATATTGTCTCCTGAAGAAATCATGAATGATCTGTATTTGATTTCAGTGCAGATTTTACATTTCATATGTCAAATATAAGACAAAGCGATCGCTAACAAAATTAGGACTTTGCTTCAAAATCATTGTGGTGGGGTGAATTGCCAGAGCACATGCTCAACGGAGAAACTTTCAAAAAGCCAGCAAAGAAAAAAGAACTAAAAGTGTATGATTTTACTCCTTTTGAAACCTGAACAAAGACTAAAACATATAAGGCCAAAGCAGTAACTAAATATTAACCAGTCCATAAAAAGCCCCAATTTCAGCATTGTTGCATTATATTTACCATATTCTCTGCAGAGTTCCTTGGGTTTGCACTTACAAAAGTTACCTCAGCAACTTCTCCCTGTGGGAATATTAATATTTATTTTAAAGCTTGAGTGGTATTTTGCACATTAAAAACATCCCATTAAAAAGCTGTTGATAAGAGTTTTTTTTTTTTTAATAATTTCACTTGTAGTAGGAATGGACAATTCATATCCTGAATTTGTGTGCTGTGCTATGCCATTCCACTTGTCCTACTTGCAAGTGGGACTCCATATTATCACATAAAATTTCTGTGTAAAGGAAGGAAGGAAATAAGTGACATATTAAGAATACAAGCCCTCCCTGCCTTCTTCTTACCTCTCTCCTGCAGGTACACCAACGAGATGAAAGCCCTTGCTCTGAGCACCTTATCTAAATTAGTAAGTACTGAAAACAGTGAACTCTTTCTGACATTTCATCTAAGTTACATTCTATACCAGAAATATCAAAGGTGACCTGATTTCTGTATGTAACAAAATCATTGTACAATATTCACCAATTTAATCATCAGCTGTTGTTTTATGGGGAAACAGTCTTAAGAGTACTGATGCTTCATCAAGTCACTAGTGTGGTTATCCGTCAGAGGTAAATCTTGTTCATCTACAAGCTTCAGGTTCRAGGGATAAGTTTGATTCGTTACCAAAAAATAAGGAAGCAGAGAAGCATTTTGAAACAGCTTTTAAAATTGAAGAGGACTCTCTGACCTTATTCACGTGTGAAGAGTATCAAAAAGCAAAGCACACACCATGCATAGACAGCACAGTCGTTAGGACAATCAAGGTAGATGGACAAAGTAGTCCATCTTCTATATGTAAAGTCTGCCTTTTCAACCATGATCTAAGCCCACGAAGAGTAATGATATCTTTCTGGTATGAGATCCACACAATCCTTTAACAAATAGGCTCTTTAGGAAGTTGAGATAGAATTTAAAGAAGTTCTCCTAAATAGGACATAGCAAATATCCTTGAAGCTCTCACCACTCGATACTGTTGTCTCACTTCTTGTAGCACATCCCCAAATGTCTTGTTTGTTGGAGCGTTATCAGCACTAACAGTAGGCACCAAGGTCAGGCTGGTTATGTTGAAAAGTGGGGGCTCTGGACCAATTGGCAAATCCTGAACTGTATTCTGGGAGAAGAAACATGCGCTTACAATACAAAATTATAGATGTCAAGTACCTCTGTGCTATGGCTCTTTAACAAGTACATAGCTTATATAGACTTCAACAACAAGAGCAATAAAGGGAATGGAAAAGTACAGTGAGAAGATCCCTGTTGGTGCTCCTGTTCAGAAACAATCCTGGCCAGACACAAACTACTCTGTTGTTGCAGAATTTGTATGAAGCTCTTATTATAGGAATTAGTTTCATACCCTATGAGAACATCTCAGAGGAGATACTTAAAAGAAATAGAAGTGTAGCAATTGTATAACCTCACTAAAGAACAGGTATCACCTTTTACAGGATTTGAAAGTGTTTAGCAGTATGTGGCATACAGAAAGTTTTGCTTACCGTAGCAATAGCCCTTGCCAGCCCTCTGTACAGCTGAATATAAGCTGAAAGAGTGTGTGGTCCATAAATAGTCGATGCTGCCTCATATCTTTGAACCTAGAAAAGGACAAAGTTGGAAAAGGAGGGTTTGGAGGAGTCTCAAGCAGCTTATATGGCTCACTCCACTGCCCAAAGACAAGATGAGCACTATCCTGCAGGGGGTTATTTAATGAGTTCTGTGACATCTGAACAGAGATGTACAGCTCCCTGGAGATTCATATCTAGTACTTCAACCTCTTTACTGCCTAGAAGACAGTCTAACAGCTCACCTAAGTATTGCTACTGTGCTACTGCAATTTAAGGTCATTCTTCATTCTTCTATTCACCACAAAAAAGGAAAACAAGTTATCACCCCTTCATTTCTGACAGCTTTTCATTTTCTTACATTTTTATGAGGTAGGACTTCTCCTCTCCAACTTCTAGGGTTGAATAAACCTAGTTCTTCCAACCTTTCCCCCCAAGTTAAGATTTCTGGACCTCTGGGACCATCCAGTGGTCCACCTCCTCCTTACAGCACGACATCTACCACATCGTTTGGAGACTTTTAAAACTGCTTCATGGGTCTTGCAAGCTATATTGCTGCCTTTTCCACAGCAGCCTGACAGTGCTGATTCACAGTCACCTCATGATCTTATAGCTCCAAATCTTTCTTTTGGCAACTTCCCCAACTTGTGAAGATCATTTCTAATTCATCTAGGTCATCACTGAAAAGACCTGAACCTAGAAGAGCTCCCTTCATTTTATCTGACCATTTCCGCAGTGAGGTATCCAGAACCCTTTCCTATCAGGAAACCACTTTGGCACTTACACTGTTTCATCTAGGTCAGAAAAAAACAAGCATGTGTCAGAATTTCTACCAAAGGTTCTCATAACTTTTTCAGCTTTTTGTGGTAAAGAAAAACTACTGCACATGTGCATAATTACACATCAGTATCATCCCAAATAGTCAAACAGGAATTCAATCAAACATATTCAATAGGCAATTTTAATTGTTTACTTGGTATTCTTCATAGGTGGTGATGTAATGGGTGTAGACATTACACAGGCCTGCAATTACAACATTCATTCCTGATGTTCCATGAGACTCAAATTCCTAAGAAAAGAAATAAATAACTCCTCTTGCAATAACTGCTTAATGCACAATTATGTATTATTATTTACTAGGACAGAATGCAAAGTTCCTGGAAGCAGAGGTTCAGGAAAACAGCTCTACAAATGTAATTTGCCCCGTATTAACCTCTCAATTTCCATTCAATGTCAAAGAGCAAAGAGACTCCCCACAAAGGAGGAGGATAAATGATGTCATACTCCAGTAAATGCAACAAATTGAATACAGTTTCTTTTGAAGTCTAATATCTGTATTCTCCTAAAAAGCACAGCACTATAACATGTTATGAGATAGCCTCAGTGAGTTATGGGAACAGCAGGCAAGATTAAGAAGATATTCAGACTGCAGTTGAAAATAAGATAAATCAAGCTGCTGAATAGAAAAAATATATATATGTACCATTTTTTTTCCAGTTCTCATACTGCAGGAGCTAACCCCCCACCACCACCACCACAGAGGCTTCAGAGACAAAACTTCTGTTAGCATCAGATGCCAGGATTTCAGCTGATTTTGTTTGTGTTGACTTAATGGATTAAAATCTGGTAGATTTGCATCTTTTGGGGAGGATATTCATCTTTCTTGCCTGTTAGTAAGTGCATGCACAAATATGCATGAAGTAATCGTGAGAAAGAAACCTCCGTAAGATGTGAGACCCAGGATCCCAACCGGGCGGAGACAAGAGAAAAAATAGCATAATCAAGAAATGAGACATTCCAGATACAGCGCTCGCTTGAGAAACTTCTTCCTTCACTACTTACACTTCTCACAGCTTCGCGTAGTCTACGTCCAGACATGGTCCTAGAGGTTTTAAGGGAATAATGTCAATCTCCAGTAAAGCAGAGAACATAAAGGGTGTAAAAGAAGGAGTCATTTGTTTTAAGCCTAGAAGTCTGGGTATTCATCCGAGTCTTTCCTGGGCTATCTGGCTACCTGAGGTCACTACAAGAACCCCCTCTCCAGTCTAGCTTTACGTTTGACATGCAGAGCAGAAGAGAGGCTATCAGCAAGTTGTTAGCACTTGAATCTTCTCCCTTGTGAGTTCAATCAAAATACCTCAAAACATTTCATCTATATAATCACAGCCAGACACAGGCTGGAGGCATGCGGGAGGTTTTTAGTCTGATCTTAGCTCACAGCAGCACCAAAGTCATAGCAGATTACTTAGGCAAGCCTGGACAGTGCCCAAGGATGGAGATTCCCCACCTCTCTGGCAAACCTCAAACTATGAACTGTTCTGTTCTGGTCTTATTTGATTTGTGCTTGTCATTCAGAATAAAAGCCAAAATTTTAATATTTTTCATTGAGTTGAAGTCTTTTATTTGGAATCAGTGAAACGCTTGCCTCCTGATCATACTTGTTTAGTTTGGCAACATCGAAACGTAATAATCACTTTTTATGAGATCAAAAATCAGGATGGTAGAAAAAAGATGATAGAAATAAATCATTATCCTATCCAGATTTTTACCGTTTTATTGTAAATGAAAAATTAAGATCAGTGCAATTCATCTTTCCAACGTTTGTGGCATGATTTTAGCATGTTCCTTTCATTTCAGTGAAACAGCACTCTGCAGCAAACAGTTAAAATTACTTAAGAAGCTTGTTTCAAACTCATTCATAGATTGGCCATAGCTAGTTTATAAAAAGAAGAAGAAAATGGGAAATGACAGGTACCCAGAGGAGACAGTATATAAGAGAGTATATACAATGGACATGCATGTGTAGTGCTTGCAAAGCTACATAATTTTTAGCCTAGCCTCCCCCAACCATCTTCTACATTGGATTACACATCCACATGCGAAAGTACTGCGGGGGGGTTGAACAAAAACGTGCCAGGTGTGATATATAGAACAAGACTGAAAATACATACGTAAGCTCTCCAGGAACAGCAACAATTGCCAGCGACCCAATAGTAGCAAGCTGAACATCTACTATGTCAGGATGCCATGGATGAGGTCGAGTCATCTAGGATGAAAAGAAGAAGTGTATATGACTTTTATAGAATAATAGCAAGATACATAGCTGAAGCATTTTCCTTTCTGTAGTTTTAAATCAGACAAGTAAAATTACTTTGCATGCTACAGTGAGTCACATGAGAAAGCATTTTACTTACTGTATTGCATGTACAAGAAGTTATTTGGTCATCACACAAGATTAAAGAGAGASAAGCGTAAGTACAATGAACAAAGCAAAACCCATTTGTGCTGGTGGAGGGGCAGCTTAAAGCAAAATAGGTGAATAAGGTCAGCGTAGCACCCAGGACCAGAAACTTCCTGAGCAGAAACTCCCCACTGCACGAGAAGGGGAAGAAAGGAAATTAAGACCACCAGAAACTTGAGAATGACACGGCTCTGGCAAACAGAACGCGAAATCCTAGTACAGAAATGCAGAAAGGTTTCTGAGGAGCAGCTTAGCAGGGGCATAAAATGAATGGTAAAACTTTGCCAAACACATTAGAAGCAGGAGGCCTGCTAGAGTGTCTATGAAAGGATGCTCAAAGGTGATACAGCCATAGGAATAAAATATAATTTATTCTCAACAGCACCAGCCTTGGCAGAGAAGCTGGCATGGGAGGGGGCTCTACACTGGAGCCTCTTTAGCAGGATGAGCTGAGGAATTGATTGAAAATGAAGTGGCACTAGAGAAGCCTTTAAAGAGACTGATGAAAGGAATAACAATGAAATATCTCATCCAGATGTCATTCCCTAATTGCGCTGAATGACCTTGGACATGATCCTGCTGCCCTACCCTCTCAGGACATTACATTTACCTTGGAGCCAAAGGAACAGCAGGTGGAGAATGTGGCATCAACTTCGTTTTAAGGTCTAAGCAGGACTTCAGGAAAGTCTGGCAACAAATACCATGTCCTGCCCCAGGAGAAAGCATGCAGGGGCACGCTGGAACTGGTTGGCAGGAGCAACTCCGTAGTCAAGGGTCACAGCAGAAGCACAAGAGGCCACAGCACAAGCTGCAGCATGTGAAATCCTGGCTGGCCCTGAGGAAACAGTCCTTCCCCATGCGAGCAGTGTTGCCCTGGAACAGAGCCCTGACCAGTGGGGAATGTCCACCCTTGGGGATTGCCTAGACTCTCCTGGACACAGCCCTGAGCTACCTGCTTTACTTGCAACATTGGCCCTGCTGTGAGCAACGGCTGGACCAGAAATCTCCACCCTATGGTTTCTCCAGCCTCAGCCTGGCTGTGAGTCTAGCTGTAGATGAACAAATCTGGTATTAATAGATGTTATAATTCACAGAACTGGCAGACATTCGCATAAATACAGCAGAAAAGCAGAGACATCAAAAGGACACTTCTTGAGGAAGCCATAATCTGGTAAAGGGCTTTGAAGACGCCACTGAGAATGTGGGATTCCCCTGGTGTTTCCCAAAGGCACAGTGACAAGCTACCTCAACTTACACAGCCCAACATGTTATACAACAAAAAGAAAGGTCCTCTCATAGATTAAGCTAGGAAAGTATGAGTAGGATGGAAGAAAAGCCCTTCCAGAGCTGTAAAATACAAAGATATGAGCCCCAGCAGAGGATGTCCTGAGGTCTGAGATTCTCGGGCGGAAATGCTGAGCTCCATGCACCATTTACGTTTTCTGATCTTAAGTATTTGTCCAGATCAGCAGTCTCTGTGCTTTCCATGGCACATAGCAGAGTATCCTTACCTCTCCAGTACTAAAGAGGATTGGCTTGGGTTCGTGGCATGCTTGTGTTTCATTGGATGGCTCTCCCAGCAGCTGGTTCCGGATGCTGTCCCAGAATGGGTCCCCTTCTATTGCACCTGAAGGGAAAAACATCTTCATCTGCTGATTCTTCAGCTCTTGCAGCAGCTACTGGGCAGAAATCCTGTTTATTAATCTCTCTCTCTTTTTCTAGGATAAGATATTTCTCAGCAGATTCTGGATATCTCCCTTTTCTATGGGGTTTAAAATGCTGAGACTTAGCCCAGCTGAACTCCATCAGCTCCACACTTGGCAGCATCTAGGTAACGAGAACAAATTGCAGAGACTGCCTCAAGGCCAGCTCTTTCTCCACCCCACTCCCTGTTCAGCACTCTTCTTTCTTCCGAGCACAGTCATTTCCCATCTACAAGGCTTTTGGCAAATACAGACAAAYTTGCAAGGGCACCATAAGATCACACCCTTTGGAGACTGTGCTTCAAGCAGCTATCGATGTTCTCAAAATGACTCAGGGTTTGAATCTATTTGGAGGATGCCCCATGTCTTTGTCATTTGTATGAAATCCTGTTGACACCTGCTCCCTAAATTACCTTGTGTAAAATTGAAAGCCCCCACTCCATCAATAGTACCAGCAGCAAAGCTGTGTCCTAAGGCTGGTTTACATGTTTTAACCTTAATTGAAACGGGGRAAAAAAAAGAAAAAGAAAGAGAGAGAGAGAGATTTTCAGATCAGTTCTCTTCAGCGTGCCTGAAGTCCTGCCATAAGAATACAACATTTCTTCCCTGGTGAGCAGTCCCAGGCCTGTGTCCTGGGTGCTCCTGCCCTTACCGTGTGTGTGGCATTGAACTCTACCGAGACATCGCTCATGTTCACCCACTGATGTGCTGAGCTGAGAGGTCCTGTGATCTCCTGGGAAGCATTTGCATACACCTCCTAAAGCACATACATAGAGTAAGCAGTGTCAAAAGCAGCAAACCAAAGCAATGCAGCTTGCCAGTGTAGAATAATCTCTGGCGCGGGCATAAATTCTTGAGGAAGAAGAAATTAGGCACTCAGCTCTTCTGAGATTATCTCCCTGTTGTGAACTCAGCTGCATGAATTATTTCCTTATTCTGTTGATGTCTTCTGGTGACATCTTCCAAGTGTTAAAGCACAAGCGTATTTCCCAAGCTTCTTTCTTTCTATCATCTTGTCTCTAAATTTTATATACCCCAATTCCTGCAAGCTCTCCCTTGCCCAAGTAACATGTAGAGGATACTCTTCGGCCAGCAGTTCTTGTCTTTCTTTTCATAGCTAAACCACACATCTATTCCACTTGGATGTCGATATTTTGCTGGTTGAAACCTTTTGGCCTCATCCATATTACTCACAGCTCAAATGGAAGGAAAAACCACTGTCTCTACTACAGGAGATGCTAGTGTTATCTGCATTTCTCACATCTTAGATTGACCAAAACAAGTGTTTTCTATAGGCAAACACATACTTGATTGTATTCAGTGCTTCCAAACACAGATTTTACTATGCATTTACTATACGGATGACAGCTTAGTCATTCTAATTTGGTCATCAGCTGTTCAGTGAATTATTTTTCTGACACACGTATGTGGAATTGGTACACAGAAAGTGTTGCCAGAAGTCACGCTGGTTTTGTAACATTTCCTGTAACTGTAGGAAGAAATAGAGGACATCACATTTGAAAACCAAATGTCTGAAGCCATTAAAATGGTAGCAGCGTTTTCATTCTCTATTTGATAAAAATGGAAGGAACATTGACTGGGACAAGAGTTTCCCTAGGACAAGCTTTGACTTGCAAGTCATCATCAGTCTGGACTGACTTTCAGGCAAACATCTGTAAACGGCAATCAAAAGGAAATAACCATCATCAAGCCTTCTGCTTTTACTCCTTTGCTGGCTCTCTTCCAGTTCTTACAAGCTGCTGTCCCTGAAACTGTGCCAGACGTGTCCTCTTGCTGACAACCCCCAAGTAATGTAGATCTGCAGAAGGGGAACTGGTGAATTTTGGGCTAAAGGACGAAAGTGTAAGTGAGCCAACAGGCTGGAGCACATCAGTTGAATAAATGCAAAGTGAAGTGTGGTAGGATGAACGTCTTTCATGGGTGTTTAAGCTAGCACATTTTAGCTCACATTTGCATTAATTTAGGAGTGTGAAGGCAAACTCAGCCAACAAGCAGTAGCTGCTGGCATCTCTGAGTTCTTCTAGGAGTCTTCAGCACCTGTGTCTTTTCCCACCATGATTCTTCTGACACACACGCATAGAAGGAGATTATAAGAAAGCAATATCCATAATCTATACCAATAAGGAACAAAGAGATTAAAACCAGAAACCAACATATTAAAGTTGCAAAGCCCATGATCATGTGTCTAAAAGTGCACATTTTCTGAAAAATCAGGCAACAACTTCTTTAGCAGATGTATCCGGATTTTAGTGTACTTTAAGCCTACTAGCATTCACAAAAACAGATGCAAGACGTTTGCTTAAATAAATTGTGCCTTTGCTTTTGTAATAACCACATCCGTGCATACTCTTAAGACAAAAATATCGCTTACCTTTGCTTTCAAGTAGATATTTTGCCCTATGATTCTTGTACTATTGAACATGTCAGTACCAGGACCCATGGCCATGCACATCTTTGCCTGTTAAGAAATTTTTTTTTTAATTCCAAAATCTGCTAACAGAAAGAACATAACTGCAAAGTGAGGGTTCAGTGGACAAATGCAGAAGCGATTTTCATAATGTGGGAACTAATTAATTTTYGTGAGCCATCTAAATTTTTGAGCACTCAGTTCCTATGTTAACCTCTGGTTTTATCTGGACTTCAGGTGGATGAAGAAAAACCTGAGTATGCTAGGACAAGACATGATAAGGTCCTGAAACTGGTATCCCAAATCATCCAAGAAACAAGTGATTTATTCGTATCCTCTTCTTGCAGAACGGTCTGCCATCTGGCTCCATATTTGCACCTCTGACATGAATTTTGTCCTTAGTAAAACTTAATGTAGATCAAGAATATATACTTACCCCACCTACGGGACAGATGCTCTGTGGGTTATCACAYGAGTCTCCTGTGTTTATGCAGAATGGGCCTTTGGTATTGGGAGACACATCTCCCAGGTTGGAGGATGCAAAAGCAGCAACAAAAGAGCCCTATCAAACAAAGATGTAGACAGATGGGTTTTGCAGCGATTGCAAACATCACCTGCATCTTTCCCTTAGGGTTACAAATGTGCAACACAACGTCAGGACTGATATTATAGCCAGCTGATTGACATGGGACACTGGTATATATTTCTGAAGTGACTGGAAGGTTTGATGCTGGGATTTTGGAGTGCCCCATGGGAAAAGCAAGGGAGAAAAGGGTGCACTGAATGAAACTGCCATTGCAGGTGGCAAAGGGGGACCTTCAGACCATTTTAGTTTCTGGATAACTTTTCTTCTGCCTCTTCCAACTTAGCAGCAGCTCTTTACTCTCGTTTCTAATTCATAACGTTACTGACCAAATGCTGAGTCAACATGGCACCTTCCACATGATTTTCCTTCTGTCAGGCTTTCACCATGACAGATTTAGAGAGTGAGAGCCACTGCATCTGACCGCAGGAGTTAACATCAAGCAATACTCATAAAGCGAGGCTGGTTACATGCACTGAGTGTTAGCTGAATTCACTTCTCTCAGATGATGTTCTCATTTTAGAGATCCCATGTGTCAATACCAGATACTTAAATATATTATCAGCTCTTTAGTCATTCTCTTGTAAGGCTGTTAGATGCAATGTGCCCAGCAGGCTAGAGAGCTGAATACTGAAACCACACATGCTTAGCTTTGTGCGTATGTCAGCTCACAATGACTTGCACCCATAACTATGCACTACAGTGAAGTCTTATTAAAAGCTTTTAGATAATCCACCATAAAAAGAAATGTTTGCAAGTAGGAAATGAGTAAACTTTAGTTTCCATCTTTAGTAATGAACTGCCTGCGGTCCTCCGCCCAGAGTATTAATATGGGAATGCCCAACTGTTTCAAAGTTGGAGATACACAGAAGCCACTCTCTTGATCAGCTCATGAATCAAAGCATCCATGAGGTTGGTTCATATCCATATTCACCTTTCAGGGGAAATAAAACTTTTAAAGGAGTAGTATTTACTCTCCAAGGTTGGAAGTGCCCCCAGGTCAAAGACCAGAAGGCAAAATTGTTTGTRAGGCTGCAGGAAACAAAGTTGACCACAGTCTTGATCCCACAACATTGACCCAGTATTGAATTCCCTTTGGCTTGACTATGCCACACGTGCCTTTCTAATGTTTTCATTATTTTCAATAGTTGAATCAAAATAAGTTTGGCTTGCCTTTAAAATCTAAATAAATGTAACTGGCTATTATTTGGAAAGCCATAAGTACACCTTGTAATTTCTCTTTGTTAGAGGCAGAAAAATCTAAATAAGGCCAAGAGTGCATCTTTGTCTCCTTTTGCTGTATTTATCCTGCTGCCCTAGCTCAGTGTTTGAAAGAACCTGTTTTGGTGCACAGAAGACACCAATCAATCTGTTCTGGTGCATATTCTTTCCTGTTATTTTTGATAGTCTTAAAAGACTCCCACCTCTCCTGGAAGCATCCCTTTGTTCTTCTCCTGTTCAAACAAGTAAGATGCATAGCCCATATTGTCACTGTTCACTAGATGGTTTGTATTGTTCATGCTGACCGGATGGACTGCAAACCAGATAAAGAAAAATCAGAAGATACACAATACACACAGGAAATATATTATTCCGTCTATATRTTTACAATGGACTAATGAGAATGTTTTTTTGTGAACTAAAGCCTGGACTGTGGATACCCGGGGCAGGATTAGCAAGGCCAGAGTTTATCCCATCCTCCCCCTTCTTAACTGGGAAGGCTCATAACTAGGATGGCCCAGATCTTGAGGTCACAAGAGTTGGGCACTGCAGTAATCAGGGCCACTAAGAGCTATTTCAATGTTTCGTGGCAGTTCCACCCCACGAATCTCTTTCCACTTCTCATACTCTGTGTAGAAATCCTAAGAAACCAACAGATGAGATAGATGGAGCAGGCAAGACTCCTGGGGAGAGGATGGTCAGATCTGCCTTCTATTGCTTGCAGAGATATACAATTACAAGAAAAATGGCTACATAAGTATCCTAAACCCAAGTAACTGGAAATAARTTATAGTTTGGACAGGTTCTTTTTTTTCTCGCTTCATAGAAACAAGGAAGAGTCACCAGCGTAAATAAGACACTTTCAGTCTTACAAAAAGGTGCCAAACCAACAAACTATGGGGCTCATAGCAGCCAGTAAAGCCCCCAGTGGATGTTCAGTGCACCATGGCTCGGCCTTCAAGATCACAAACATTATGTTGATCTGACTATTTCTGTTGCACTGTAATAAAGCTTCATTGCCTCACTAGAGCAACTGAGCTCCTCAGCGTTAYGCACAGCTAGTCATTCCCTTCCCCAAAGCAAACCAGCTTGCCCTGCTTTGTGTGCTGACTAGATATTTGAGTCTATTTTAGATTACTGTTGTGCTCTGCAGTTCACTGCAGCTTGGAAAGATCCTTCCTCCGTGTGCAAACATGCGTTTTCAGCTGCTCAGCAATTGCTCAACCCTTAGAAGGGCAGAGGTTATCAAAGCACACTTAGTTAACTGCTGCGTGTGACAGCTGGCAGAAGAAGGCTCTGCAATAACCCCTTATGCCCTCTGAAAGCAGACAGCTGCATCTCCCTTCTAAGGCACTTACGCCTCAAGAAAGATCCTTGGCTTTTTTCCTTACTTCCTTAGCTGTGACATCAGGAGAAAAAATAGTTACATAGGAAAACCTTCTTGTTCTTCTTAACACAATCAGACCCTCACTTGTGATTTCTAAATGAGGAAAACAGAATGTCAGCTTTATTACTGTGAGTTACCGCATTTGCCTGGCCTTGAGCTCTAAACTTTGAACAGCCAAACACTCAGGCTCAGATCTCCTGATAGGACAGGCATCATAAACACCACTTCTTGGACAAGGTAACTCAGCACATTGTGTTCGACACCAGGAATGGCATGCTTTGCATGAAGTATGGGGTATTAAAAGAAAGTAATCGAGATCTAGAGAAGAGATGTCAAAGAAGGATCCAGCTGCACCTCCTACTGCCCAAAGAGGTTACAGAGAGGCAGGCTCTGCTCATAGGGGCAGAGCAAAAGCAYCAGCTGGCCCTAAGGAAACAGTCCTTCTTCATGGAACTGGTGTAACCCTGGAAAAGGACCCAGAGTGGTGGGGAATCTCCATCCTCAGGGATTGTCCAGACTATCTTGGACACAGCCTTGAGCAAGATGTTGTAGGTGCRACATTGATGCAGCTGTGAGCAGAGGTTGGACCATAAAGCCCCAAGGTGCTTTAAGCCTCAGCCTGGCTATGATTGCGTGATCCTCCTCCCCTTTTCCACACTGTTGGGGCAAGAAGAGACTTTGATATCCAACATCCAGCTGTGTAGAGTGGGTTTTACACCCAATCAAATATGATCATCCTCCTCAGACTCTTTTGTAAGCTGGGGCCTATACAGATGTGCCAGGAGATGAGCAGAAAGCTAAAGGTGGATCGGATGCTGCTATAGCTCCCAGAGCAGATGAAGAATGCTGTCTTGTTTTGTGCACTCATAGACTCTCAGCAAAAGTTTATTCTTCATCCAGAGATCCTCTGGTGACCAGCTGAGAGCAATGAGAAAGTGTAACAACTGTTGAAAAGAAGAGACTGTACAGAAAGGAAYAGCAGAAAAGGAGTTGGACTGGAAACTCCTAGACATCCCTTGCAGCCTGATTTATTCTATTTTCTTTGGACAGATTCTAAATAACAGCACAAAAATGCTGTTCCCAGGACAGCCTGAGGGGCACATTGCCCAATTGTCCTGCCTCTTGTGGTTTCTAGGGTATTTTGGTTCATGAGGATTTGGGGAAAAAATCATGTTACTTCTGTAGTCAGTACCTGATAAGGCCCAGCTCCTGTCCATTTGCAGCTACCATCTTCAGCATTACCATTTCTTTATCCGTGTTGGATGAATACCTGGGACAACGAAGCAGGGAAATCCCATTAAGCACCACAGTTGAAGTCCTGCTCTGTGTTGCTCAGATGCATTAAGTCTCCACCAATTGAGCAAGAAAACAAAGGGGATATTACTAGAGTGCAGTTAGACTTGAGAGGAATATCTGAAAATATCTGCTGACTGTAAGGAAAGAGTTAYTGCTTTCAGTAACATCAAGCACTGCTTCTCTGGACAATGGAAGGTGGACCTCTCTAAATACATGCACAAAGCATAGCATTTCAACGCCACCTGACTCAAATGCTAACACCTTCTGATGACATCATCTTCATTTTTTAACAAAGCACAAGGTCAGACCCTTAACCAATGCTCTCCCATGCTTGGAGGGAGCTGGAGGCTCACTCAACCACAACTCTCAGGCCCATTCGTACAACTCGTTTTAGCAGGGAGCAGGCACTAGTGCACCCAGGATGGTGACAGCATCATCCTCTTGTGGTTGACATTTTGAACCATCCTATGGATGACCAGAAACACCCTCTCCAAGACAGCTGGGTTACGGTCCTGATCAGAGTGCACCTTTCAGGGCTCAGTTTCTTTGCCATTGGAAGAGCCTTTACCTGCTTCGTTCAGACACTGGATTCTGGAGATAGGAGTAAGGGCTTCTGTTGATCTGACTGTTTTCTACGATGCCTCTGTTTATAAAAAGCCTTCCTTTCTTCATGTTCTGATGTGCTGTATCAATGCTCTGAAAATTAAGAAGACAGGGAATATTAGCTGATGCATGGGGAAGGGAATCAGTTGTAAGGCCTACATGAAGTTATCTGAAAAAAACTACTTGTTCCCTCTGTCTCTGTCTCCCTCCATCCCAATTCTCAATCATGTTAATTTTAGGGATTTTTTTTTCCTTTTTCACAGTCTAAAATTCTAGAAAGTGATGAGCACCAAAATCAATATTTTGAAATAAATTAGAACTATTGTTTTCTAAATAAATACTTCAAGGCTGTTGTTTGCTGAACTCATTTCCTTGGTAAATACAAACCTGTCTCTGAGYGTGTTTTAAGATCGTAGCATTAGGAATGGCTATGATGAATATCCCAGTAAGAACTCCATTGGTTATGAAGACATCTCCCCATTGCCTTTCTTGTGTTTATGGGATCTCATTTCAATGGAGTAGAAACACCTACCTTTACAATGCCATTCACAAGAGCCTGAAGGGATGATTTGATCAGTCCTTTGCTAGTTAACCAGAAAAGGGTGTACTGGAAATAGCCAGCAGGCCCTGAATGCGTGTGAGTGCCACTCAGAATGACATTGTCCTGTCGGTACAGCTCGCCATACTTGCTCTTCAATTCCTTGAGCACCTAAGAAGGAGAAGGAAATCCTATCAACCCTCTTTCATACCCCAAAACTGCAGAGATTTGTATCAGCCCTTGTTTTTAAACAATATCTCATCTGAGTCCCCAACTCTTCTCTTTTTCCCCAATACTCCCACACTGATGAATTTTAGTATGAACTTGATAACAACCTTCCAATAGTTGAATCTTGCAAGTGAAGAGCCCTATGGCCAACTTACAGCCAATCCCATATCACCCAGTGACTTCTCTGCCATTCTCTCTCCTTCCCTCGGTAGTGCTAGAAAGCTAGAATTACACAGGCACTGAGTGCCACATATATTCATGATAAGGTTTCCAATAAAAAGAGTGCAATCAGTGTGTGACCTCAGTAGCAGAGGCAGCTTAGACATAGCACAGCTTCAGGTCTCTGGAGCAGGGAGGTGGCAAAGCAAATTGCTAGCGTGTTTGTTATTATTTAACAAYGACTACAGCATTACGGGTAATACCACTGACAACACAGAATAAAGTCAGACCATGCAGATTGTTTGATTCCATCCACATACCTCCAGCCTCAGTCTCTGAGATACCATTCCTATGTCAGCGCTGACGAACACTACTCGTCTGGAGTTATCAGGCTCTGCCACAATGAAAGCTCGGCTGTAGAGTCGTGTGAGAAGCCCACCACCCACCTGGTCAGCCTTGGCAAAACCCATCTGGAAGGGAAAAGGTCCATCAGGCTCATATAGCCAAAATATTGAGCTACATATTCATTTGTATATGTATTTCTGTGTAGATTTAGCAGAAGATCAAGGGAATTATATCTAACCTTTGAAAATGTGGTCATAGGCTAGCTCTTTTCTAGCAGCTTTTAATATATGCAGAAACCAGTTGATCTGTAACTGCAAGRCAGTCCRGCAGAAATACTCCATGATTTCTKTGTGTGTGTGTGTRTGTGTGTGTGTGTGTAGCAATTGATTCATACAAACACTTGRTCATTTGTGATGATCAAGTGAACAGCAGTGCATGAACTCAGAGTTGCAACTCTCTTGCCCCATGACAGCAAGAAAGTTCACCTAGCAGTTAAAGACAACTATTTGGCAAGGCAGAGTCTCTAAACMAAAAGTTCTGCAATAGAATATTCAGAAAAAGATGAAAATTGGTATTTCACAGATGCCATGCTCAGTTTCGCATACTTACCAAAGGAATTTCTGCAACTGGCCCTGTGCAGTCAGCTCGACCTACACCTATTAAGTAGTTTCCTGAGCCATCAGTTGCTGGGGTCTGAGTTGATGCTGGTTGACTGGGATCTGTAGTAAGAAGAGATTAGTGGACACATGAACAAGTAGAATTTTGGTAGGGAAGAGGTAACATGACTCTTTTTAAAGGCAAAGTACGCCTAACAAGCCTGTAGACAAGGGAATCCAGCTGATATAATCTACCTTCCAAGTGGCCCTCATCAAAACCTCTTACAGAAGCTACACAGGCATGATTTAGGAGGCAAGGGCCAGGGAAGGATGAACAACCCAGTAAAGGACAGAAAAACAGAGGACAGGAGGAGACCATCCTGGCTCACAGCGCACAGGGTCACACCGGGAGTTCTGCATCCCATGCCCTTTGCTGCATAACCTAGCATGGACTTTACTATGTAACTGCATAACAATGTGACAAAGTTTGCTGAGGTTGCTGAGGTATTCAGGGTAGCAAAGTCAGCTGTGAAGACTTACAGAGGGAGTTCATAAGACAGGGCTCRCACTGGGCTGTGTAAAACGCACAGCGATTCACTGCAGGGAGAAGATGAGCCTAACTTTGTAAAAGATGAAATTCTCTGAGCTCACCATTACCATGCAGGAAACAAATCCTGGGGTGTAATTTTTGTGAAAACTTCAGCCTAGTAGCAGTGAAAGAAATTGGGGAGCATGCGAGAAGCCGTCAGGAAAGGACTAGAGAAAAAAGTAGGGCCCATCCTTATGTCAATGTACAAATCCCTCCRGCATCCAACACTTCCTGTGTGCAGCACTGGTGCCCTGGTCTCCAGAAAGGGCACAGCAGAGCTGGCACAAGTTCAGAGACAGGCAAAGCTAAACTCTCCAGCAACAACAAACAGCAAGGAAGAGATCTCCCAGAGGAAACTGTCTCCTCCTACCCATCGTGAATGTGTGGAAGTCCTTCTACAGGATGGGCAAAGCATCTGGAGAAAGTTATGGAAGAAAAATCACCGAGGGATATTAAATTAAAAAAGAAATAAAAAGGAATTCTCTCTGTCTCAGAAAGTCCCAGAGCCACAAATTAATGGAGGTTGAGATAACACTATGGGAAAATATTTGTATGTCCTCAGTCTGTTCTTACAGTCTTCTCTAGTCATCTGTTCCTGGCTCCTTATAGAGACAGGGTRCTGGGATAATGGGATGTTTCATCTTCCCAGTACAGCCTTTCTTAGGCTGTGATTTAAAACAGAGGAGAGCTGAAATTCTCACWTATGCCCAGACTGATCCTACAAGCCCCAGAGATTTCTCTCATGTAAACAGACATAAATGGTGAACAGGGTTATGTTAAAACTGCTTTTTGCCCCCSCTCCTTCCCTTCATAGGTAAGATACAGAGGGGATACAGAGATAAGATACTTGCGCAAAACTTTTATGTGTTCTAACACAGAAACGTGAGGAAAGTGTGAACTCTGTCCAATTCGAGATCAAAAYCAAGAACTTGGAAGTTACCATTCCTGACACATAAGGCAATTCCCCCTCCATCTGGAGAAGCCAAAGGGAAACCCCTCACTCTGGGAAAGAGCTCTTATCAGGTGGAAACAGCTAAAACTTCCTAATAGATGTTTTTCCCTTAGCTTTTATCTCTGGGCATATTAGAAGCAAATTGAGGGTTACTCTGGGCAGGGTGCTCCCAACGTCCACTTCCCTATGCCAGGAGAGRAGGTTGGAGGTGTACGTGGGCTGCAATGGTATTGCAACTGCTAGGAAGTTCCTCAGTGTTGTACCCAGAGCAATGGGCTCTCTGAATCTCCTTCTCAGAGTAGGAAGAAGGAAACAAGTTTGCAAACCTCCTTGCAACCACTCTAATCCACGCTGCATGGAGGTCTCCAAAACGAAGCCTGGAGAGATGCTCTTGTGTTTGGTCACTAAGCTCCTGCTGCAAAAACCAGCAGAAGCAACAGGCCATGGTTGTGCGAGAGGATTACACACATCACACCCACAGAGAAGACTACAAATGCTGAGCAGCTACCCAATAACCCTCAACCTATAGCCCATTAATGTAAATTACTGCATCGGGCACATTGCTCAAGGACAACATGATCCTGCAACTTGAAATAAACAGAAAGCGCAGAATTGCCCCTTAGGTAAGAGCTTTGTCATTTCTCCGKGTTTCAGATGGTAACTTCGTAACTTGTTTTGACTTTTTAAAATATATTTTTAAGCTTTCTGAAAAAGCAAGCTGCTTCAGATGGAAATGTACTTACAAGGTCTAGCTGCTAGGCCCACAGGCATGCCAGGCATATGTGATATCACCCATGAGTGGGGAGGAGTGAATAACTGGAGTGATATTCAGATTCATACAAATATTTCAGTGCAATCTGCCCGTTTTGTCTGTCCATCCTTTACCTGCTGTATCTATTTATCCATACTATCTCTGAGATAGGGCTTTCTGTGCCAGTGTCTTTGTACAGGGTATAGCTGCCTGGGATCTCCAACTCCAGGAAGGGTTTCTGGCCACTGCTGCTTTAAGAAGAAATCAGATACTCCCACTTCTCCACAGCCCTCCTTGTGCAGCACCCTCCACCCCCAAAAAAGCTTTAGATTTCAAGGAATTGGAGCAGGATATGATGGAGGGATTGAAACATCCCAACTTGCCTTTACTAGAAGCTTCTTCCCTTGGGAGAAAGTGGAGGATAAGCAGCACCACGGTGACTGCTATCATCAGTGTCAGGAAAATGATGAGCACCACCTCCAGGCGGGATAAGGAGCACTTGGACCTTCCACACATGATGGGGGCACACACTGTGAAAAGAGAAAGGAGCCCATATGACAGGCAGCAGGGACAGCCACCTGACACTGAGCATGTCACACCCAGAGCAGCTGCAGACCAGACTCTCGAAGAGCCCCCTGCGCTCGCYGGGCTCTGGTTTGTGTCATCGCCCTCCATCCTATTCTTCTGAGCTGCCCAGGGCTGGTGGCAGAACAGCCAGCAYGCAGTGAAAAGAAGGAAAAGGAGTGACAGCGACTGCTTTTTTAGTCTGCTTAAGACTACAAAAATATATCTCCAATTACCTATGATATCTCCCTTGTCATGAGGCCTGATAGGACAGGGAGAACGTCTGAACAAGCAAATCCAAGCTTCTGAGAACGCTTCACTGAATCTTTTGAAGAAGTCTTTTGAAAAAATTCCACAAATAAACAAATTCAAATAAAAATAACACAAGCAAAGTCCACCCATCTTTTAAATAAAGTCAAGTCTTCCACTAGATCCTCCCGGAGGAGGAGGTGAGAGAGATATTGTAGCCTGAGACCTGACAGCATTTCTGCTGCTCATGCTTGGAGCACCTTACAAAACAATAATTGTGATGATGATGATAATATTAATTTAGGAAACACAGTGAAAAACAAACATGTACCCAGCTAGAAAGAAAGCAGTGGTTGTGGTTTTTTTCATCTCATCATTATAATAAAAACCCAGATCCACAAATTTTAGGAACACAGCATGGTTCTCCCTTCCTCAGCATTGCCTGTGATAAGACACGAACACATCTCTGAATGAGATCCTTGATTTCCCCTGGACCGTAGCAGCATTGAGAGCAAAGCGCCCAGCGAAAGGTGCCTGTCCCTACTAGGCATATTGCATCTGCTCAAGCACTTGGAGACATATTGCTGGAGGACCTGCCAGGATCCATGCTGTGAACAGTGCAACTATTTATAATAAAAGGGCATTGCAGACTTCTGCRATAAGATCTTGCTCTTAGACGCTAGCTTTTTTTCATCAAACACTGAGCTCTTTGGATTAGATTTTTTTCAAATCACTCTTCCACCTCAGAAACAGGCTTACTGCTCTTTAAAGATTAACAAAAAAGTTATTAAAAAATAAAGCTATCGGGAAATACACTATTTTCCACCGTATGCAAAATCAACAGTGACCTCCTCTTTGTCCTGCTTTGGCATCTGAGGTCCACATGGAGGATTTCAGGTTTCTCTGATGGGACTGGCATTTGTATCAAAGATATACCTTTTATSCTTCTTGCACATATTTGTCCAAGTTAGAAATAAGCCTTTAAAATAGCTTTGGCCACTTTCATGCATCCTTGGATGTGTTAGTAGCTAAAACTTACTGCAGATCCCAGTTCTCTGCACAATTCTGCCCACCACTGAACCACACAAGTGTCATCCTCCAAAGGGTTGTTTTAAAGAGATTGGGGGGGGGGGATCCACCCTTGGGGGTTGTCTGGACTCACCTGAGCATGGCCCTGAGCAACCTGTTGTGGCTGCAGAGCTGGGTTAAGAGCAGAGATCCCCATCCAAAGGTGCCTCCAGACTGAATTAGTCTGTGATTCCATCCTATGATTGCATCACAGGAGTGGAAGTGGGGAAGGATGGACATGCCCTTGGAAAAGGAAGAGTGAGGCAGAGCCTCTGATTTTCCTGGAGGCAACTGTTGCCTTCCCATGGGTCGGCACCAGTCTTGGCACCGTACCCCTTCAGCTTATGCCAGCAGGCTATTCTCCGAAGGTGATACGCACTGGAAACAACTGATCTGCAGAAGATAACTGCTGAAAAGAGCATCTATGGTCTTAGAAAAGTGGCAACAAGAAACAACATCACCAGTTGAGCTGGCTGCTTACCCAGACTTCCAACAGGAGGTGATCTTTATATCAGCTTATTTCACTACAGTAAGATAAAGCAGTTGTGAGCATTACTGAATTTCACCTAACAAGTCCTCTAGTAGCAGCAAATCAAGTATTATGAGTTTCCTTCCTCCCCTTTCTGTTTTTGCTTTTTATTCTGGAAGTGCAAGCTCAGCAACTAGCTGCACAGTGCAACAACGCATCAAGACGAACAATGTCATAGCACCATCCTTAAACACGTCCGTGCAAGACTCCATTTGTTTTTCTAAGTGATTAAATTTCTGAAACAAAAATAAAAATGGTAACATCTAGTACTAGGAAATCTTATGCAAACTTACCTTGTAGCACAGCTTACTAGAGATTTCTGTATTCTGAATAAYGTATGGCTTCAATTCTGCTTGCAGCTGAGCTTTCTTGCATAGCCTAAGGTCTAAAGGACCATCTCACAGCTTGAAAACTGGCTTTATGGCTATGAGTCAGGCACTGCACAAGATAAGAGGAAATCGATCAATAATTTTTATCAAAAAGGGAAGTAAGATTTTTCAAGACATTTATTTTAGATGATGAACAGTGCCTAGCTCTCTAAAATAACCCTTCTGGGATTGCACTGGTCAGYTGTGGTGCACTAGGAGTTTGGGAATAAGGCTTCCTCCCTCTTTGCTTCAGCATAGCTTGGCCTGCCTTCAGRTTGGCCTCTGCTTCCCATCTGGCCAGGTCTCCTAACCTTTGTGGGAGGTCAGTCTCCAAGACTGACATATTTTTTTAACTTGAATGTGGGAACATACTCTTAGGTTTTAAACACATTTCCTTTTTTTTTCCATCARTTTTCCAGTTAAGTCACAAGTTGTTTCCATCAGGCATGAATTCATGAGCTGCTAAAGCATGCTTTGCCCAGACAGTTTTGATGGCTTGCTYTTCCCAAACACAAAGGGTCCCATCCTATGGGATGGTGCCTGCTTGCCCTTGCTTGTGGGGGGGGTTATGAAAGACCCCATGATCATTAAGCTGTTACTTCCCCCAGCTCCCAGAACTCCCATACTTTTCAGGGAGCATTTAAGGCTGGGACCACCTCCAACATATTCTATCACACTCAGTTTTCCATTAGCCAAACATTATGGGAGATTTGGTCTTCCTCTTTTTGCCACCATTTCTCTCACACCTCCAAACTCAAGGGGTTAATATCCTAGCTAGCRCCAAGCACATGGAATTTGAGTTATTGTTTCAAGGCTGTATTCAGTATCTCCTTTTGACTCAGCAATTTTTGGACTGCCTGGTGGGGATAAGTAAGATTTTCTGATACGTTATCTCCTTGCTGCGATACTGAAGAAACTTAGTGCCTCTACCACTGGCTGAAACAAATCTGTTTTGCCTTAGGGGATGGAAAAATACCCCTGGGGAATTCTGCTTATGGGGGAACACTGGGATGCAGGAGTCCAGGAGAGACTTTGTTGGCTCTGCAGCAGGTCAACTCAGGACCAGCAAGGTTTATTAAATCCAGCCCAGGGTCCACCAATCCACGTGAGGCTCCGTGTCGTGCCTGTCCCAGGGAGCATGTGCTGGCTCAGGCACAGTGCTGGATGGGAGATGACCCCTGAGCATGGCTGTGCATTTATCAGCCCCGTACCTTTCATCAGCTCTGTGCAGAGATGTAGCAAGAAGAGCCTTGRACTCGCTCCGTCTAAGTGCATACAGGAACTCATCCTTGGACTGTACTCCCTGTGCGGTAGGTAGGACTGAACTCYGAACTGAGCATCGCTTCCATCCTCTGAGCTCGTTAATTCAGGCAAAGAGCAGCGTAAGTGTGGCTGCATTGCTCCAGGACCTGACCTGGGTGTGAAATAAGTCACGTATGCYAGCCAGACCAGTTTTCCTTGATTTGTCCCTACAGAGAGCCAGCGCGCTTTATCTCAGTTTCTCTTCTTTCTTAAAAAGCATCTTATATTTTCACCCTGGACACACAGCTGTAATTTACCTTGGAATGATTCATCCTGACGTAGAGTACTACACATGTACCCAGCCACAACATTATGAAAGTATGAGACTCAAGGGGTAGGATGCACAAGGAGGGCCCACCAGCCATTGCAAAGAGCAATAGTTACCTACCAGGACTTTCTTCCATTGCAGKCAACCTCTGAGCAGTACCTCTCAGCTTAGGAGCTTTGTATGAATAACGAAAATGGCAAAGTTGCCCCAAATTCTGCACCAGCCCTGCAGGTAACTGAAGAGCCATGTTTGACAAAAGCACGAGCAGACTATCACACTGCTGATACATGCGTGTTCCCGAGCCAGGGATGARCCAAAGGGACACAGGAGTAGGTTGTATGTTGGCAAGAAGAGCAAGGACTCTTAAGGGTGACATATGTKCCAGGCCATAATGAGTCTTTAAGAAACTGAATTTTAAACAATTGGTGTAGTTTTCCAGTCTCACCTCACAAAACATAAAGACCTTAAGAAAAGCCCTCAGTGAAGCTCTATAACTCTGGAAAGGACCAATAGACAACCTGAGGCAAGGGGGATGGTTGATGCCACTTCAGAACTCATTTTGGGGAAGATCTTATAAAATGCTGTTCAGTGTGGTTATGTCATGAGGACCCACAGATCCCTATTTCATCCAGGTGGTATGACCATGTCTACTTGGATGCCCAGGATGRCAGAAAGAGTCCAATTTTTGGTACAAACAGCAGACTCTCCAGACTGCAAAGATTTGGTAAAACTTGCTGAAGTGCTTTGTAAACCCAGTCTGGACTCTTCCTGCCTTCTTTGGAGGCACCAGGTTGTGCTCTTACAGGAAGGTGGCTTGCCAAGGCGATGGCTCGGAGGATGTTTATTGAGCACAGAGAGAAGAACATCATCTGGTGGTCCAGCAGGTGTCTCAGAGCACCTGTGAGCTGTCRTTGGGCTGGTGAGAAATGACGGAAAGTTGACTGCAGAGAGAAGTTCTGGAAATGTTTCCACCACTTCTTGGAAGAAACTTTCCCTGATGGTTTCTGCGCCTCACATCTACCAAGTCAGACAAATCACCAGCCCAACCACTACAAGCAAGGATGGTGGTCCTACTGGAGGGAGAGAGATGTTCACCCTGGAGCAGTAGCCCTGGAGCACCCACCTCAAACAACAAACCTCACGCAAAAATAGAAGCTGTCCTGTCAGAACCAGTTAGCAGGAAATGCTGAACATTAAGTGCAGACAGTCAAGCTCTCTAACTCACCTGACCCAAGCTGGAAGGAAACCAGAGCCTGGGAAGCAACAGGTAGTCGTCTTCGAAGGGGTCAGGATGCCCTTGCATTTCTGCTCTATGTTGGTATAGGAGAATGTGCCAGGCACGTTACCCTTTCAGATGATGCTGGCAGAGGATCCTACTATGTCAGATGTCCATAGCCCTAGGAAAATGATTTGATGAGGTCTTTGTCTGGTGAGGCCTGGGTGGCCTAGCCCCCTACACACCAATCTGACTTGGTATCACATCATAACACATGAAGTCACCTTCTCACAGACAAAAGATTTTCCACGGCCAGCAGTCTTTCCCAAGATTAAGAGTCCTCTAATTTTTTCCTCTTCTCATTTCACACCAAACGAGACCAAAGAGGGTTGCATTTTATTTATGATGCTAAAAATGGCTTCCACCCACTACTGATATCATGCAATAATATAGTAATTTGTACTTTTCCTAGATACAGCTAGTGACTAAAAACAGTGCAGGTATTTCTCTTCTAACATAGCACTAGTGTGGCATTTTGATCCTTCCATTCCACATGTATCTACCGTTTTGGAATAACTTGCACAGATGATCAGATCATTTCAGACTACAGATTTTCTTTTTCTTTTTTTTTTCTTTTCTCTTTTTTTATACATCTTTCACATCTTTGCTCTGAAACTAGCAGGCCCAGAAACAATGTTTCTTGACCTCTTGGGGTGCCCTCTCCACACATGTTTTGTGAAAGCCAGTAGAGCTTGGACCATAAAAACTGGGYTCTTCCTTTATAAATTCACGAGACCACAATCTTCCTGATCTTCAAATGCTGGTATGCAGCAAAGCCAATGGGCAAATCTCACAAGAGACACTCATGTAAGGTACATACTGGACACCAAAGATTTCTTGTATGCCCTTGATCTTCCAGATATTCTTTCCAAAGAAAAATCAAATTTAAGCAAGTCCTAAGATAGAYTAAATAAGCAGAGCACTTATTCTTCTATTCTGCTCCTTTGCTTCCCTTTCTTTTCTACTGATCCTTTCTTCAACTCTGAATCTATTATAGCATAGGCCTTCTTGTGAACCTCAGTGGAGAAGATCGTAAYGCTCCTTCAGCGGTGCTTCACTATTGCCTGCTTCACTGCAAGGGATATAGCCTAAAAACTGTCAGTAAAGCACAGACAAACCAACCAATATACCCACGCAATGTCAACGTTGCATTTCCCTTCAAAATCAGTACAGAACTGCAGGAATATCTAGTGGGACAGCCTGGCGATTGTGCATGAAATTTCCAACTGTAAAGCATAAAGAGCACCTGGGTAATTAAGACAGAACACTTCAACATCTACAAATCTCATCCTTGATTTTTTTGAAGTTTCTGTTAGGCAGTCACCAGAGAAGATTATGAAAATAAACTACAGCCATGGGGTTTCTAGAGAAACTCTTCTCTCACGAATGTACTTGCTTATGATTAGATACGGGATTACTGAATTTGTCAGGTCAAAGCCTTCAGCAGCTTTACCTGAATGCATCAGGGAAGACATAATTAGGGTGAAATATAGAATGCAAAAGAGCCCTGATCTTAACAGAAGAAAATATATCAGAAACACGAAACGTGTTTGGAGCTACAGTTCAGCCATGGGGTATTTTTTCCATTCTTCCCGTTTCATTTCCAGACTCCTGTTACAACACTTCACATGGCTTCATGGTGCAGTTTGTCACAGCTTTAATAGTTGCTTTCATCTCAGCTCATTTCAAGCAGCAGCTAAGAGTGGCTTAGCCTAAATTCAGCTCRTCGTCACACAGTAGACATTCATCTGCAGCTGTAACACTCCTCCCACCTATTGCTTTTGGCTAAACCATCTACAGACATGCAGATTCTGGGGGCCAGCCAGGATACGACTTTTCCCCAYGGGGAACAGGGCTGAGATAGCCACATCCTACCTAAGCGTAACCAGCGCAAAAGGTTTCATATGTTAAAAATCTGAGTTGGATTCTCACTATACAATAATGCTTCAAGGGCTGGGGACTAAAGGAATGAACACCTTAGCCTAGCTAGGAGGACAAAGCCTTCTATGAAGGATCACTTCTGTTCTGACGTGGTTTATCATCATCAGAACAGTACTCTGACAGCGTGATTTTACATGCCGGTTTGAATTTTGGTTTGGAGACCAGAGAAATCGCAGCATGAATGGCCCAAAGCCAAAACACACAAGCATTTGCACTGTAATTAAAACTTCATCTTCTACCAACAGTTTCTGCCCTGTGTTTAGGGTGAAGCTGCTTTCTGCATCCAAAATTCAGATCCTTCCTACATCTCGCTGGATAAGTTGTGGGGTTTTGAATGTCTTCAGAAAACTCCTCTTTATCACCATGTTCTCACCCTCCTGTAGCTTCACACAGATTTTTCTGCCTTTGTGTTAATTAAATTCATAATAAAGAGTCCAGAAGAGACCCACCAGCTGCTATAACTCACCACATACACAGAGCCAGGAAGAACASAGATCTGCTGCATAATCTGGCTGAYTTTTGTTTGCCTCAGCTGGGGAGCATTAAAAGGATGGACAGGGAATTAACAGACTGACATTTTCTCTCTCCAGAAAAACACTACATTGCCAAGCCTTTTCTTTATCAGACTGGAACATTTTGTGCCACCTTCTACAAAACCAGAACTTCTGGCCGAATTTCTGCAACCACTGATACTGGTTACATCAACTCCATGTTTTTGTTAGCGTAAATCATTTAATCTGAGAAGTCACTGTAGATATGCCGCAGTGATGAGCACTTCTCCAGCAGACCTTTGGCAGGCGCACCTCTGTGCACAGCCTGTGAGTCCAAGCACTCTGCAACCTTGGCACTTGGAGGACAGATACTTCAATTAAAGYTGATTTCTCCAGTGTGGTCAGTACCAGTAGTAGAAAAATGAAGCATCAGCTCTCGATATGGGTATGTTATTYGCACAGACCCAAGACATTCACCAAAGCCTGAACGTGAGGGGGAATTTCTTCACTGTGAGAGTGACGGAGCACTGGAACRGGTTGTCCAGAGAGTTGTGGAGTCTCCTTCTCTGGAGATATTCAAGGCCCGCCCGGATGCAACCCTGTCTAACATGCTCTAGGTGGCCCTGCGGAGYAGGGGGGTTGGACTGGATGATCTCCAGTGTCCCTTCCAACCTTACTGATTCTATGAAAGCCTGCAATCCTGGCTACAAGGAGGAAAAGGTGATTGTGAAGCCTCTTACATAAAGCTGCTTATTAAAGAATGACCAAAGCCCTTTTTACATGAATATGGAAGGATCCTGGCAAAAGGAGGTAATGTTTCTGCACAGAATAGTCAGCAAAAAAACATGCTTGGGCTTTGACAAGGACAGATGCTGTGGAGTGATTTACCAGACCACAGCACATGGCTTTTCTTTACCACCTTTCCCAGTGAAAGTACTCAAATGCCCGCTCTGTGCAGCGGTACTTAAATGTGTTGGGTGAAGGGCTAAGATTTGGGCCAGAATTTGAGGGGGCACATGGTGGGAGGAAATCACAGCCGGGCTTGAGTATAGCCCTGTAATTCACCACCTCACTCTTGCTCCAGCTTACCTGATCATCTGGAAAGACCCTATCCAACCCCACCAGGAATAAACACACACTGAGATGGATTTCACTGCTGGCAAAAACCGTCTTTGCTTTTTACAAGATGTTATTCTCAGAATCTCAAAGCCATCCAAAAGGTATCTGAGCCTGTCCCCATATTCTGGATGATTTTTTTTTTTCCTTATCTCAGGTAGATGTGTGTTTCTCTTCCGCTCTAGATTGATGCTCAAGCCTGAGGAAAAGGAGAACTTCTTTCYACCACGACAGCATTGCCTGGGCTCTGTTGATCACCAAAACATCTCCCGTGCTGGCTGTAGTGTTTCAAGGCTTGGGAGTCAAGGACATAGCTGCCTTGAGCTACTGCTGATGGTAAGTCCTGCTCCAGGCAGAGGACCCCAGAGTCCCTTCCATCAACACTACTGTGGGTTTTCCATGATATAATCTTGATACAGATGTTCTCAGAAGTCTCAGACAAGAGGTAGTTCTCATTAACCGCAGACTCTTCCTGTCCATGAAAGAGTCAAATTCTGTGGCTAAATCCTCAACTTCTGAGACTGTGTTTAGTAATGCAATAATTAGCCCAACTCCAAGTGCCAGTGTATGGGTTACCAAAAGTTGAGCATTTCCCATGGTTGTTCTGTCAGTTTAGGTGGCGTCTTTCCTCCCACCTTTTTGCTGCAGCTGGGCTGGCACAGAGCAGCAGATAACTCCAGATAGATCCTGAAGTACCAAACAGCAACAGAGGATCTTTCTTAGGCTCTCTAGTCGAGTATCTGAGACATGCAGTGMTTTCCTTCTGGAGCATCTTCTGCCTCCAGGAGCATATGCTGCAATTCAGATTTTTCACTAGGATCTGAATTGGGTTTAAACCTCCTCAACTGTTTCTCAAAATCTTGAGCATAGTTGCCAGTCCAAGGTGGTATTATGCAGCTGCCTTATATTGCTTTGTGAAACCTCTAGTTTCTCTGGTAAAATCAAATCTACCACCCTTTAGCTGGGAGTAGTTGTCTGATTCGCATTTGACAGGATTATCAGCTTACAGTCACCTGCAGTGGAAATACTTTTCTCTGGTCACAAGAGCTATCTGAATTTGGACTTGAGCAACTTAAGCAGGATGCAGGTGGGTTTTGTTACGAAATAAAATCAACAGGAGTCTTTCTGCTGCAGATAAGCATGACTGCATCAAGGTCTCACAATCCCTCACTRCAGGAGCCCTCATTACAGGACCCGGGCTATACTCTCCACCCAACATTTCTCCCTAGTCGCATCTCAGGGCTGCCCTCCCAAGGAGAAACAAGAGACAGCAAAATACCTTTGCTCACTCTCTCTTTGGACACGTTGGCTGTCGGTCTGCTGCTACTTCTGCTTCAGCTSCTTTGTTCCTGGAAGCGTTGTAAGAAATAGGAGGAAACACAGCTAAACCCAGCTTTAAGTATGTCTGTGAAGGCCAGACATCCCTTTTTGCAAGTAGATTTGAAACGTAAAATTTCAGCAGAACAGAAGCAATAACTGAAAATGAAAGGAAAGGAAAAAGGAAAAAGCAGAGGAAGCCTACAGAGAGCTGTGCAACACAAACCGGTTGTAGTCACAGCACTAACAGGGCTGACTGCGACGTCCTTCAAGAGCCGCACCTGCCCTCGTGCGTGTGTCATACGCCAGGGTGTGAAGCTGTTTTCCAGGATGGATGTCAACATCTCTACGTGACCTGGTGTTTTTGTGTTTGCAAAYGGCTCGTACGAAGAGAGCAAACTGTATTGCAGAAATGCTGTGAGAGCAGCTTTCTCCGGGAAGGGGCCTGTGGCATAGCTAAAAACTACTCCCAGCAAACGGATTAGAGCTATTTGCGTTCATAAGCAGTGRCATTCCTGCTGGAAAACACAGCCAAGAACATGCACAAGAAGTTTCGACATCTCCAGGCTGAAATGGGAGAAGGGCTTTTAAAAAGGCGCGCAAAGCTCAAACAACTACAATTTCTAAACTCAGATGTCGTGCATGATGTATCACCATAATCCACATTTTTAGTCCAAATAATTAATAAGCACCTCTTAATTGTTTCCTCCTAAATCACTGTAGTACAGGCAGTGCTCCAAAATATACTTTTATTCTCTRCCATAATATTATTCCCCAGTCAAATCTGAACTGAAGCAGCAAGCAACACCTACCAAGTACTATACAAAAATTATTCTGGAATGTAGAGCAAGCAACAACCCTCTTGCACTTCTGGAAAACCAAATCCTGGCAATTTTTGCTGGTGTGTAATACTTGGTTAATTTTCAGACATGAAGAACACCCCAAACACCTCAAGATCTTGTGATTTGCATCTATTTGCAGATTAAATGCAAGTGGATTAAAGCCTCAGATGCCACTGTAAACAAAAATGATCTTTTTTTTGCCAGATATCGTTTGAAATAGCAGCAAAAAACCAAATATCAGCTCCCTGATTTATGTATAACATTTATTACTTTTGACACTCAAGCATTGCACTTCATTTCCCCATCACCTGGCTAAGATTTTCCATTAATTAAAATGCAGGACAGAGCCCAGCTCTAAAGGAATCACATCACTAGGCACAGACAAGTCAGCACCTTCCACATACAGACGACACCAATGGGTGGCCTAAATGAGCATGTATGGAAAAATCGCCCACATTGTCGTCGTGCTGAACAGCAACACAAACTGGATCACCAGGAAGGCATTAGGGCAAGTGTYAAGATCTGTCAAATTTTCATCCTGGATTTAAGCCAGGAAAGGTTAAGTGGCTGTAAGGTAAAATTGCGAGGTGCATTTCTGTCACTCTTTCAAAACGCAATGCATGGAAAGGCATTTCAAGGCACCCTTGCTAAAAAAAAAAAAATTAAAATTAAAAAAAATTTTTAAAAAATCACAGTATCTGTCACTTCTCAAAGCTACAGAGTTGCACATTCCAGGTAAAGAGAGAAAGATCAGTGCAGAGCAACAGATGGCCTCCTGACATCCTTTCCAACTTGATTTTCCTACAAGCCTATTAAATACAAAGTGAAAGAGCAAAGGAAAAAAAAAAAGTCATCTTGGAACAATAGCAGAGACTGAACCACCCAGCAGAGGGCTGCATGAGCAGTCCTGCTTCTACAATTCATCTCACTGAGGAGAACAGAAGTTCTCCTAGCTCAGTCATGAAAAGGCAACTGGTAGACCTTGGATATGCATGTGTCTAGTAGCCCATGAGATCCAGGCACCTAGCTGCCCTTTCAGAAGAGATTTCTGGGGTAAACTGATCTCTTAGTGGGGGAAGGAGAGCAGAAAAAGACTCTTTCCTCTGTCCATCATTTCAAGGCTGCAGGGCTCTCTTCAGCAGATCTCCCTGTGCTCCATTCTTCAGCTTCAGCAGATCTCAGAAAAGCTGTTCCCATTATTAAAAACGCTTGAGAGGCAAGGTATAAGGTTAGCACAAGTGACCACTGCATGTCTCAGATGAAGGACTGGCAACACACCACAGAGACCTGTCTCCCCACTTGCCCGTGCTCTGGCAGGCGCTCTTCCTCACCAGGTGATGATGCTCCTAGGGATGTTAAACCTCCATCTGGGACTGCTGAACCTGGGGGAGGAAGTGGCCCTTGCAAGGTGCCATCTGACCAGGTCAAACTTGTGAGTAACCTATTAAAAAAGCAAATACATTAAGGTTGAAAGGAATCTGCCTCATTGACCCAAAAGAGGACAGTGCTCAGGAGAGTTGTGATTTATAGCCATTAGGGGTAGAAGGAGATGTCCCCAATTGGCCTTCCTCTCGTGTCTGCAAGCACAGACACAAACGTAGCAGGAGGTTTAAAAAACGAAAAACAAGAACCCACAAGTCTTAAAGCTGGAAAGTGGACTGACCSGAAAAGTCAGAAAAGAATTGAAAGCGGACTAGAGGAGCTAGAAAGGACTAGCATGCTAGGAAGAGTCAGAGGCAAGGACTTCCCAAAGCATCTGGTAGCATTTTAGGTACTTAGAAACATAGGAGAAACTAGAAGAAACCCTGAAGCAGTTTATTTTGGCTTCAGTCCGTCCTTTATTCTGACTGAAGCACATCCCAAGCTAACCTCCCACCCCAAGCCCATTCACCAGCTTTYGACAAGGCAGCTGAATACATGTGGAAGCATTTGGTCAAAAACAAATCCTTTGGTGACAGTAGGATCCTCATTTCCACCCAAAACAGAGTTTATCAGAGACGCTCCTGGGCTCTGGATGGATCTTCTGCTCAAATGTGCATTCACAGCTGCAGCCAACACAGCCTCATGGGCACAGCACTTGCTTGGGTTCCCGACAACACTGGAACACCCAAGCTGAGAAACAGCCACGTAGCACCTGAGTGCAAAAACTCTGGCACAAGAGAAAAAAAAATCCTTGCTGCTCCCTGAGCCTGAAGAGGGAAAAATGACCACGCAGAACTGGACGAACGGGGCAGATCCTTGCCAAGCTAACTCCAGTGGCTTTTGCTGATAGACGGAGCCCTCCTGGGCAAGAATTGGGCAGAAAATAAACAAGATGGGCTGCTCTATGCTCACCCATGCTTACGCCAACAGATTGCCAGCAAGCCCAGACTGACAAGTGTCARGGTCAGAGATGTGCCTAGAGACTACTTGCAGAGCGAAGACGTGTGGAAATGTCACGCTACATCAGATGAAGGTTTCATCTGTTCTGGTAGCTTGTCTCTGGAAGCCGCCCTTAACCAACGGCTCAAAASGAAGGTACAAATCTTCCTGCAAACRCACCATGAAAGACAGCAAATCCATCTGCCTTTGGCCCCTGCTAGCAACACTTGCTGAACTAGACTAGCAAAAGTTATTCCTGCTTCCTGAAATTTGCATTTGACGACACGTTAAGAGTTAGGTCTGCTTCTATCAAGCCAGCACAACAAAGGAGCTTTTCTCTTATGCTGACTTACGTGAAATATGCCTAAGATGAAGGGGACAAAGATGCGCATGCTTCGGTCCTTGCTCCACACCGGCACTGTTTCGCTGTGCCATCTCTGACCGGAGTCAGTGGTAAAGGTCCATGTGAGTCCAAGTAGTTTTCACTGTCCAAAGCAGGTTCATGCAAAGCATCCTTGTGCAAGTGCCCCACAGCTCTGGGGGGACGTACATGGTGGTGCAGCCTYCAGCTAGGAACAAGCTTGCCCTGAGAAGCTGCCAAGGATCTCATCCCAGAAATAAAAAGCCCAAAAGGTGAGTGTGCATGTTCAAAATCTCCAGGAGAACACCATCACCTCTTTGCTACAATTCTTCAGAAATGAAAACGGATTAATCAGAACACATATACCATATCTGAATAATTTCTGGAAAACATAGCCAAAGTGTTTGACGACGGGAAATCTGGGATCTTCCAATTCATTGGTGAAACGCTACAAAAGGAGCGGTTGCATTTTGCACACCTATCCCTGCAGTGTGCAGATAGCTTCATCACAAGCTATCACTCATCTCAAAAAAATGGTGCCGCTGTGGAGATACTTACATGGAACAAGGAGAAAAAGGCAGCAGAAGTAACACAGTCTGTAGTTAACACTGATGCAAAACAATTTTGTCCAGTATCTATTCCCTTGGTCCCCTGCTTCAGACTATGCTGCAGCCAGAGCAATGCCACATTAGCAAGCTTCATGTTCCTGCTTGCCCAGAGAGCATTTCTCAAGACAGCATGTGTTAATAAAGCACAGCTTCACTGTGAAAAATGAAACCATGTTTAGCAAAATTCATGCAGTAAGTCAGACACTACAATGCAGAAGTCAGCAGATTCCATTTAATGTCATGTGCATATATTCATACATTTACTTATGTCAATGGTTTCTGATGTGCGTGATCCAGGTCTTGAAAAATCTACTCACTCATTTACGTCTGGGAGTGTGAATGAATTCTCTCAAAAAATCATTGAGATTTTTTTTTAATTATTTTTTTCCATAGAGTCACAAAGATATAATGCCAACAGGAACTTAAGGTAAAACATGTAGAGCTAAGCCCTAAAATTTGCAAATGCTGTTGATTTTTGCCAAAAAATATGGGAAGCAAAGAAAATCCAACCCTCCCACGGAGAAAATGGAACTAATAAGAAGCAGATAAATCTTATTTAGCATCCTCAGCAACAGCAAGGCAAAGCAGAAGTAACACTGGATCAATTCTTCAAGGAGGTCCTAAGCCAAGGCTGGGGAACATGGTAGAGAAGTAGACATAAACTTAGCTCATCAGAAAAACAAAAAAACAAAACAAAACAAAAAAAACCCAAACCCCACATCTTTCACTGTAAAAGTACTCACAGAAATTTGAGAGGTTTTGTAGTTTAAATCATAAGACCGATAGATAGTGGGGTTATGGACATCTAGCTTGCAATGCGCTCCCTTCCCAGCAGTTTTGGAGTAGATTTTTCAAGCCCTGGCAATGGTTCCAAGGAAGGCTTCTCAAATCTGCCCTCAGACCTCTAAAAGATCAGAATCTATTGCATAGCATTTATTTCAAATAAGGCACTGATTTGCCAAATCGTGAACAGCAATTCAAAATCAATGCAGTTTCCATACAGTCCAATTTTGATGGCCTACAGTGCAATAACACATAAAATTGAAAGCAAGGTTTGGAAGGATAAACCTAGCTTTAAATTTAAAATTAATATTAAAAAGATAAAGGAAACTACATTTTTTAAAAGCCTTTTTATTTTCCTTCACCATTTTTGTTTTACAATACAAATATCACTTTGTGAATACACAAAAACCCTACAGAAGATAACTCTGCTTCACGTAAAATACAGAATGGATATATATATATTTATATATATATTTTCTCTTCTTCATTCTTAAAAAAACTATTTTGTTCTGCACATTGGCATGTTCTGCACGTAGGATAGAATACTTCCCCAGACATACAGTATGTATGGTAGGAGTGAAACTGATAATTACATGCAGTTTCTGCACAAATATTTTAAAGAAATAGATAATCTTTGTTGTTTTTCAACAACATTTCAATAGGGGATGGAGAAACCATTTGTAGTTCACTCAGTGATCATTTGTAAAATTCTTAAAAAACAGGAATTCATGGCTGTTTTTCTTTTTAAAATACAGCTACCAAGTAGACAATAAAGTGATATATTTTAGTATGACCTGCCCACAATGTGTGAACAAGATCTGACCCTTTTTATTTGGTTTTTCCCTACACATGGCGATTTCAACATTATAAGCAAATTTCCAGTTTAATTTAGCTATAAATGCAAAAATTAGTAATTATACAGTATATATAATTCTGCTTTCATGGAATACTTTATTTTAAATAAAAACATTTAAGACTGCCTACTGACCATACAATCAAGACAAGAAAGGCACTAGAAACATAGACAAATCTCTCTCTCTCTCTCCCAAGAAGCATTTTTTTTTAAATTTTAACTCTCTATTCTCTGACATGTAAAAATCTTTTTAAATTTAATTTTCATACACATTTTGAAAAATAAAGTTAGGAAATACTTAGAAAATCACTTTACATCTTTTTTTTTTCTTTTTCTTTTTTCTTTTTTTTTTTCTTTTTGCACTTTGACACAGTCACTGCAGATTCTACAAAATCGAGATTACCAAACCTTCTTGTGTCTATCATCTTATTTGTATCTCGGTGCAACAGGTAGAAAGATTTCTCAATTTTACCCAAGGCAGGTATTTAGAAACCTTCATATAGTCATATGCTAGAAAATGGCTTACAGCCCAATCTTTGGGGCAAGAGATATGAAAAGTATGTTTTCCCAAGAAAATAATATGCTTTATTCCCAGACGTGACTGGAAAGACCAGAACTTATGATATAAAAGCTTTCATCTATGCTGTCACATCATATACAAAGGAACATGTTGATGGGTAATGCAAATCCCAAATCTATTAACAAGAAATGTATAACAGTGCATGATAAGTTAAATTTTCTTTATTGTTGTCCAACGTAGATCCTTTGGAGAGAAAAAAAATCACAGTGCTTACCAGGTAACTGAATAGGTTAAGTCAAGGTAACTGTTAAAAGAAAGGGTTAGGGAGCAGTTCATTTTTTATGGCATCTTCTCGTATGGAGTTCTTAGCACTTGGGACAGGTCCTTTCCCTCCACATTTTGTCATTTTAACACGCTGTTATGTGTCATTCACCAATCTGCTGTATTTAGCTTGCCTACCCCGGTGGAGCACCGGCCAGGGGAAGTGCCAGTGGTAGGAGCGAGGTACAATTCCTTGAACGTTCTTTTCAAAGTACTGGAAGGGCTTGTACCACCAGACCCTTGCAAGGAGGTTAGTTTGGGAAGCTTCTTTTAGCACCTGCATGGGGATAATTGGAGAAAATAATTGCAAAAGAGCACGTTACTTACTCATATGACTTCACTGCATTGGCCCACTAGAAAATGTCTGCATACTGAGCTTTATTCCCACGTCTTGAAATTCATATGTAAAATAAATCTAGTTTAAACCCGGGGGACTTTGCCTTTGAATTTTAAGGTCACACACAAGCCACAGCCATACCTTTCTCCCTCTGCCTGTGCAGCAGGACAAGGAAGAACAACAGTGTTGCATACAAACGSACATCAGGGAAGGATCCAGGAATCGTTATTTTCAAGGTTTCCCAATGCCCTACCGGTTTAGGGAGGCAATGCTGAGCCATTTAATCTGAGTCGCATCACACAGCACAATGGATGCCTTTCCACACAACAAGGCAAAAAGTTTTTCTGAAGCAAGCCCTCATTAGCATTTAAGGTAAGTCTGACTTAGTAACTTCCAACTTCAAAACACAGGCACTCAGTACTGTCATTTCGACAGAGCACAGGAGCAAATTCAGTTAGGAGAGTTACAAAGTTTGGGCACGGTTTGCTATCGAACACAGTAATTCCCAAATGGTGATTAATATTGAACTGAAATCTCAGTTAGGTATTTGGTGGCAGATATATACAACAGCACCCAGGTGATGCAGGGTCTTCACTGCAGTGTACCGCTTCAAGTAGCATCAAAATCCTTGCAATAATACAAGACATTTTAACTAGAAGACATCGATATGAACTAAAAAATCTGCCCCATGAAGATATAAACTGCAAACTTCTTATTATCAAACTAGACCTTTATCAAACATAATTAACTGGAGTTACATGCAACTGATAAGTAAAATAGCCTTCTCTATTTTGCATAGAAAATATTTTGGACTCTGATCTGTTGTTACAGACTGAGAAATTATCCTGTCTTAAGTTTCTTTTACCTCAACTAGGTCTTCTTCACACATAATGGAATTGTGCATTTTTTTTTAGCAATGTAAACTCATCTTTTATTGATCTAGTTCAATGGTAGGAAAGTAAGAACAAAGAACTACAAGAGACCTCATTTCGACTTCCTCATCAGAGCTTTGAATCATTTACCCCTACTCTCTGGGCAAGTATTTCAACACTGTTAATAATCACACTTTGCCACCTCCCGTCTTATGCTATGTTTCCTCCTGTGAAGCTGTGCAGCTTCTTTTCTCAGTATTCCCTGCATCACCCAATTTTTCATGTCTTGCTAGACACAGGCCTTAGAACAAAAGCAGCTTTTTCTACTCTGCTGTCCTCCAAAATGAAAATATTTATCTCTGTTAGGGGAACTTATTGTCATTTTGAAACACTTTGAGCAAACGGATCATTTCTAGTGAGAACAACCTGGCCTCATACCGTTCTTCAATACTGTTGTCACCTAACTAAAGAGTACGAGCCACATAATACAAGGAAAACTCAGTTAAGAAAACAAAACAAAAAAAGCCCACACCTAAATGTCTGGCTCTAATACCACAGAAGTGGGACTTAAAAATTCAAGTTCTGCAGCCAAAGGAGAGAGGCCCGCCTGTCAGTAAGCCTTTGGGTATTTTTTGCAGTCAAAACGCAAGAGGAGCTCAATGGATGTCTCTTGTTCTTCCTGTAAACACAATGTGATGGGGGAAGAGAGGGACACGTCACAGGACACTGCTGAGTCCACTGTTAGTCCTGCGGAAAGGCTCAGGGCAAGGTATGCTTATTCCCCCACTGCCATACCACAGTAAGAGGCGCAGAACCAAACAGATCCAAAGACTGCGAGAAACTCACTTGCTGGTTGGCCATTGTGTGATACCACCAGAAAAGTCGTGTAGTGATGTAGTACGCCACCACCACGTCCACAGTGTAGTGGTCATGAGCAAGGAGGATGCAAAACATCCCAACCATGCTGAGTGTCCAGCAAAGCCAGTGATACCACCAGAGTCGCCGTGGAGAATCTGCAAAGAAGCACAAGCAGTGATGACTTCAAAGCATAATGTTATGAACGCTCAAGACAATTGCTATAATTAGTAGAGGATGCAGACATCAATCCAGTGACAAAATAATGTTGCTCTCTTAGGGTGCAATTTAGAAGTCCAACAGACAAAGATCTAACAGATCTTGGTCTGCAAAAGTAACTGTTTTTGTACTTTAGTATTGATTCACATACACAGCAACCAATTCTTCTTTCATGCAACATAAACGCATGTGCTAAAGGTCTATCTTTGTAAAATCAGCAGCACTGCATTTAGCAGGGCATCCATATCTTGCCAGACCAGGAGACACTTAGTTAAAATAATGTCCTTCGGGTAGAGTAGAAAAAAGGTTTGAAATATACTTAAAACAAAATATTTTTGAAATAAAATCAAGAATTCAAATATCGACATAGTAAAGTGTTTTACTCCAAACTTCTCTTTAAGTCATACCATTGAATTCCTAATAATTGAAAATCAGCATAACAGTAATTCTTTAACAAGAAGAGAATTTATACAACAGGACATTCAGCAAGAACAGCAATGTACTTACACTCTTTGATAAATAAGTATGTAAGCGTTAATATGACAGTGTGACCGCTGTACAGATAGTCACCACACATGTTGTGGGATCCTGTGATGGACAATCCACCGCCAGCAATCAACTTCATTATCCTTCGCAGATGAGATTCCCAGTCTCCAAAAAGCTAGTGGAAGAGTAAAGCAAAATCATGGTAACAAGTTAAAGCCAACCATTCAGAGTTTAAAGGACAGCATGAGCAAGTAGCTCTTTCATCATCGCCGGAGAGAYGGTTTATTCTCTTTTGTGTTGTTACATGAGAAGTTAAATCAGTAAAATCCTATCCTTTCCCCAAAGCTAGCAACATGTTTCTAGAGGAAAAAAAAGAYAGGAAATGAGGCATGAGTTATTTCTGGATCCTTTGCGTGCATTATAGCGGTAGTCTTCATATGAATACAGCAGGAGACTATATTCACCTACATCCATCTGCCTCAACTATCATTTTGTTTGAAGCATTCCCAAGGCAGGGAATCAAGGAAATTTTTAATAATTTCCTAAGAATACAATACACTGAGGGACTTTTAACTTTTTTCTACGATCACAAAATAGAGAGAAAAGGTAATTTTATTTAAACAAATATACATGCATGTCGGTACATACGTACATATGTGTAAACTCAGTCACTTCCAGGTGCAGTAATAAACATGGTATCTTTCCAGTGTGATACCAAATCAAAAAAGTAGTTCCAAAGGGACTAAAATACCATCAACAGCTACATGCAGAGTGCCACAGTTATGGAAGAAAAAGTAGGTGAGCAAAAACTGTTTTCTCTGGTTATTTTGAAATACTGATTGCTGCTGCCATTTAAAGGTATAATTCTTCGTAGAGGTTTTGCTGGCAGCATTTGCTAATGTTTGCAGCTGTGCAGCAGGATGGTTTTAGTAGGAAGCTTCAAGCAGAAGTAATGGATTCATATTTTTTTTTTAATTATTCATTATATCTTTGCTTTGCGGGATGTTTTTGTAAGCCATGGATAMACAGTGAGGGTCAGAAAAATAATGCTTTGAAAATACGCTTTTCTACCAATTCTAGAATATAGTCAAAAAAACTCCAAACAGCTCCACAAAAATAGTAATTAAAAATATTTCCAGTTATAATTAGATTTTTTTCATGTTCTCTGAACATCTGTTTTTTCCTTCTGTTAGAGAARCAACACACTCTAAATAAATTAAGTTTAATTAATTCAGCTTGTTCATAACAGTGCAGGCCCTACAGATGATAGTCCAACAGAAAAAGCAGATGAACTGCCCAATACACATATTCAGCTGCCTAAATCCAGATTTAATGCACAAGAGAGAATGTCTTACCCAAAAATCTAAGATTCCCTCCACTGCCTTGGAAAGCCTTCAAAATAAATAAATAAATAAATAGAAATTCTTTCCACATTGCATTTGGAAAGAAACACAAATGGGATTTCTTAGAGCGCGGCGCCAAACACATGCATGCACAGCCTAGCTTTAATTCAAATAGGCCCCATGAGTAATAGGGCCTTCCTGAACACCTGATGGGGGTTGATCCAGACCACCTCCAGCTCATGATGTTGGCTCAGAGGATATTTAATACATCCCAATTCGCCTTTGGAAAGCCAAATTGGAGTCCTTCTTGGGAGGACTCTCCCACACGTCCTCCCTGACGCTCACAGACCTTCGTTTCGCTGCTCCCAGCTCTGACATGAGCCCACGCATTAGAAGGACCCACCAAAAAAAAAGAGGGGGGGAGCGCTGTGGGACAAGCACTACTGGGACGWATCAAGCACCTCCTGGACCCAAAGGGAAGCCAGACACTGAGTTCAAAGAAGAACTAACGGATCAACGCCCTCAGTTCCATTCCTGCTGCCGTCYCAGCTCATTTTAAGAAATTTTACAATCCCCTGGAACCACTTAATAGTCAGAAGAAAACAAAGCTTACCTGGTCAATTATTATAGGCATGTTATTCCTCTACTTTAAAGCTTATTCTTATTTTAAGAAATGCAAATAATGCTTTTTGGACATATCTACACGGCATCCTTTGTAGTAATTAAATATTTCTTGCTAACAGTTCCTTACCAAATATTAAAATGCTCCCAAATGCTCGCTCTTTACAATTATGTATAGTTCAATAAGGTGATAAGAAGCTATTTTTTCCCACCAATATATTTATGTCTTTCAAGAAAACCTTGCTATTATTAGTAGCAGAAACTTATCATAGAAATAGAAGAGCGCAACGTAGGCTTGTCTTTACTTTGAGTAACGCGGTCAACATGCCAACTCTGTAAATTTCTAAAAATGGCAGATTTACTCATTTAGGTTCATAAAGACCTATTTTTTTTATTTCATAATGGCTGACTGATCAAACACAATGTTGATTTCTCCCCCACTCACTTCTCTTTACAAAAGACTTAAGTCTCTTAAGTAGCCACATGTGGCTTGGCAAACACTCTGATTTGTCAAGCATTTGTTGGCTTCATTTCCCCCCGGAACTGAAGCACTGCATCTCTGTTTGCACTGTAGATTTATATGTTCCAGCACTACTCATCAAAACAGTGCCAGGACATATATCAAGTCAGATCAGGAGTGTGATTTATGATTTCGCTACCCGTCATCTAACCTCCGACTGTGCACACAAAGTCTGCGGGCTGCATGTGCAATAGATGGTTTCACAGAAATGACTTGTTTTCTTTCTCCTGCTTAAATCAAGTTAGCGCAGATAATCCCAGGAGGGGCCAGGAGATGAAGTGCAGCGGAGAAAGAGCACTAGCATCAAATATAGGCACACTGTGTCATATCACATACGTTCACTCAGGATCAAATTGCATTTCCCTACCATGAACAGCATGTTACAGCAAAGAGCTTACACAAATGCTTGTGTTACATTAGATAGGTGCAAGAAGATTGTCCTTGTCCCATCCCCACCCTGACCACATGAATTACCATTCAACAGCAACTAAAAGGGTCCTGCCTAAAGCATCTCTGCCTTAGTGAGCTTATGTCARCGATAGCTTTTGCAAGTCTATTTTATGGGAGCGACAGAAGGGCATCACTGCTTGGTAGGTGAGGAGGTGGCAAGTTCTTGCCCTCTCTAACATGATTGCAAAAATATTTATATGCAAGCACACCCTGTGAGCACAACGCATGTTCCCTGGTCCAAACTACAGGACACAGAGGAGTCGCGATGGCATTTCTCATMAGAGATGAAGTCAGGTCCAGAGATCGAATGAAGATCTCAAGCTGCAACTTCCAAGGGACAAATGGCAACAAAGAGGACAAAAAARCTTCATGCTGAACTGGTCTGAAAGGAAAATCTCTCTGGACCATTTTCAAATACAAATTGTAGTCTGACATAATACACTGAATTGTTCAGAAATAAATGAGTCCTGTATAGCAACCTCTGTAAACTGCAATGCTTTAGCTGGTTTGCTAGAGGTGGAAAAAAGCTGCTCACACAAACTAGGCAAAATCCCTACCGAAACTGCACAGATCAAGCCTTCAAAATGATTAGGAATGCCTGCAGTGCCTAAAAGTAATCAACATCTCAACCAAGAGGCAAAGCAGAAGGAAGCCCCCCCCCATCATGCCAAATTGATATTTTCAAAACAGTAACAATTATTGTGAAAGTGAAGCTTTTGGCAATGGTGAGACAGCAGAAGAACAGTATGGAATGGAAGCAAGGAGTTTACCTTTGGAGAGCACTTGAAATGCATGCCAGGTACTGGGAGTGTAGTTACATACATTGTAATACACCGATATAGGTACAGTGTGCCAACTATACAGAAAAATCTTCTGCTAATAATAGACCTAGAAGAAAAAAAAGGGGAGAAAAAAAATGAGATCATTCAATGCAAATAAAAATAGGCAAAGGTAAATAAAACACACAAGCTTGTAACTTTTCCCTTATTGGTGCTTTTGAAACTCAGGACTCCAGGATGTATTCATGTGTATCAGTTTACACCTAAGAACACTGAATTACTTGACACTTTCCCACGCTTTACAGGTCAGAAGCACACAAAGACCTCGACTAAGATTACCCATAAAGTTGATTACAGGAAACTTAATGACTGTATCATGAGAATCTGTATAACTCTAGCACTGAAGACACTAGGAAGGATTTCACGGCCCACACCTCTCAGTTAGCTTGGTCAGTAACTAATTTTGTATTAAAGGAAGGAAATAAAAGCTACAATATTTTCAGTAGTACAAGACAAAACACACATTTATAAACTACGAAGGGCTGTTTTGGAAGAAATAACTCTACATGACCTGAAAGCATGAGAACAAATACTACTTCTACAGAAAACTTCAGCAGAAATAAATAGTGACTTCTCTTTCCAATTAACATATCTTTCTTGAATAGCTTTTTTTTTAAAAAAAAAAAAAAGCAAACAATTCACATAAGAACCGAAACTTCAGAAATACCCATTCAGAGCTACCTTAGATGCAAAAAAATGGTGTTTTCATGGCAAGACACTGCAAAGGCAGACAGCCATAGTTTCAAGCAGATTTATTCATTCAGGGCTGCCAATTATTGCTGAAATACAGCAATGAGAGGCCAGATACAAGTTTGCTGTGCTGCAAAGCAGTTTTGCAAAAACAGCAACTGCACAAGCTACAATTTCAGCTTGGTGGTCACAAATCCTTTATATATATATATACACACGTATGTATGTATATATATATATATATAAAGTCATCATTATTTACAAATATGACTATTTGGACATAAAAGGATTACCCTGTCATCAAAGGGTATAACTCCTGGCATTTGTTTGTTGCTATTTTGAAACTTTCCTTTCTAGAAAAAGTATTTCCATTGGCCTCTACCAAGCTGAGCTCTTTTGAAGCTCAGAATTGGCCATCTTTTTTAATAGCTTTTGATAGGGACATTAAACTGCAGTGCTCCCATTCTCATGGGAGTATGACTTTGCAGTGCTGGATCAATAAAAACTTTGGGAGTCTTAATTTATCAGAAAAGTTTCAAATATGACAGTGAAGCATGCAGAGTATGTGTATTTTATTACACTTCAGAGTGCCCATGGCTATTGAAACACAGTGTTTTAGGTTTTTTTTTTTTTTTTTTAGTTCCTTCCCAGGGCAAACAGTGCCATAATTGGAAATTAAAAATCGTATTTTGTTACTGTAGCTCCATGAACTGAAATGGAAAGTTGAAGGCACTATGCCATTGAGGAAGAGGTTTTCATCTCTTTTTCTATATGCGGTTATTTTTTGGTTGGAAGGGTGATCCATTAAAGATTTCACATCTATGCCTGGCTTTTATAACCATATACTAAGTTGCTTCTCTTTATAACCTGCTGTAAAGACAACGGGGGGGGAGGGGGGGGGGGAATTAAGGACCGAGAAGCACCACAGCTAAGAAGCAGTAGTGTTTTTACCTAGCGCTGAACATTGCAGAAGCTTTTTATTAACATTACCCACAAAGCTATTTGGTTGTACTTGGTGCACTTAGCTTAGAAAAGTCTGTGTCAAAGTGCTGTGTGTACTGTAATATATTAAGATGTAAAAAGCCACATATTTTCTGTTCAAAATAGCATTTTTCTTATCTTGCAATTATGAAGGCCTATTCAACATTCACCACGCAATCTAAGCTAACAGTTACATCCTCTAAACTTATTACTGGCCAGGACAATCTATCAACAACTATCTAGTTCTCACCTAACGAGTTCAGTGGGTTTTTTTCTATCCTGTGAGCATGCAGGCTGAATCAAAGTGCAGCCAAGAACCACCACCGTACTTCTCCAAAAGCATCTGGGAATGCTTCCCAGAAAACTTCCCTGCACATCGGCAGTACTCGCGGATCGGCAGCTTGCCTAAATTCCTCCAGTTCCCTATGTTCCCTCATGAAAAAGGCTCGGCCAGCTCAAAGGAGGCTCCAATCAAGACCTGCACATCCAGCCTGCTTCTGCTTTCTAAACCAATCAACTCAACCCACTGTAAATGCCATGGGCAGTGCTTCACACTGAAAACAGAAGTGCCAGAGAGAGTGGGCACCTTTCTCCTTCTGTCCAATCCAGCCAACTACTGAACACTGACGCTTTCGTTCTTGAGGAAGCTTACAGAGCAGGTAAGACAGAGCCAGCCAGAAACCCTATTCTCTTACTGAAGATAACCTTAAACTCTCTACAGTCTAGACTGCAGAGGACAAGAGTGAAACTGCTCTGGTAGAACTAATGGACCAACAATAAATCAAAAGAAAGGCATTCTTATGCTTCTGGATCCTCCTGAAGCATTCAGCACAGAACAAAACTCTTTTAGGCTCAACTCCACAGGAAACACAAAAAACGTTGTACTGTGCTTTGTCAAGTCTTTTTGCGGACAGGTCACACTCAACACCCTCTTCTATTTAGACCACAACTTTGAAATGTCACAAAAAACACACAGGTCCTATTCAACATCACTGTGCAATCCCTGGACTAACTGGTGAGACAACAAAGTCCTGAGTTAACAGTAATGTGAACGACGCACACCTCTATCATCCTTCACCGCTTCTGAGAATAGCAGGCTAAGCCTGGATGAAATCAGGTTATTGCTAAATAACCTATCTGGTATGACAAGTAGTATACGTTTCACTGCTGGGCAAAGAAAAAGGATTTCAAAAAGTCTGAAATCAGGAAGCAGTCTGCTTTCACTGAAGGTTCAGCCCAGCCACCGGTTACARTTCAGCTCAGATGCAATGCTTCTGATTTATCAGTGATCCTGATCCTTTCCTTTGGAGACATCTGCGAATAGTATCTCTGTCATCAGACTAGGCTGAGATGGTTTCATCCTGGCCAGCAATCACCTGGCTTCACTTCTTATCTTCACATCTCAAATGGACTATCCTCAAACCATCAGAGATTAGAAAAGTGAGGGAGGTCCAGCTGGCGTCATTTCCTCTTGCTATTCTTGCATTAGTTTCAAAGGGAGGTGATAACACCTATGCCACAGAAGCGATTCCACTCTTTCCTAGCACTTAGGCATTCACCATCCAAAGCCGTAAGTAAGGCACAGCACTGAGTTCATTAGAACAGGAACACCTCTCCCTTTCCTCCCTTTCGGTTTCTTACAGGTCTATCAGACTTTGACAGAGGTAAGGCTCAAACCTTTTGATGGTCCTTTTCCAGGTGTGTCTTAAGGGTGAAGAATACCTAATGTCTATTTGTTTCTCCCCATTGTTGAACCTGTATTAAAAACAGCAAGAAGGATCTGACTCATGCTGTCACACACGAGCAGTAGCAGCTTCTAAAACTTTTCTCCTGCAGACATATTTATGATCAGAATTGCACCAATCCAGTTTAGAAAGGCTTTAAAAGTTACTTTCCAAACCACAAACCTTGGGTGCCACTATACACCAAGTTTCTGGGTTTCTTGGGGCCTCCATTGCCAATGTTTTCTACTCCTGCTGGAAACATCTCTACTTGGACTGGGAGGTCTACTGAGAAAAAGCAAGAAATGGTTGGGGATCTTTCTAATTGTAGATGATAGCCCTGTTCATTGATGAGCAAGAAGAAAGAAAGGTTGCAAGAGAATGGCTACTCCATGGCTGATACTAGGAACTGAAAGCCATGGATGAGCCTCTCTAACATCTTCCACTTACAGCAGAAAGAGAGATCTCCTCCTGAAGCAAGTAAGAAGGAACATGGCAAAGCATAGTGTGTGTGTATTGGGGGATCCCTGCATCCACCAGTGATGTCAAATACTTTGTTGTCAAGTCAGCCCATCTCTCACTGCTTTGAGATCTCCAAGGACTTTATGGATGTTGCTATAATATATTTGAAGACTCTGCTCACAGCTCCAGCACAGGGTGTTGGGATCCCTCATACTGCCTTGTTAACCTGACGCTTCATTTTTGAAAGTGATCCCATGTCATCTTCTCTAGATACCTCTCTTGGTCTTAAAATAAATAAATAAATAAATAAATAAAAATTTTATGCTCAGAGAGGCCAAGTAAGTTAATACTCCCTGTAGCTCACCATAGGCAAGTTGGAGCAACAGGGACAGGAACCACAGTGCTCAGCACTGCAGCTACTGATAAAGGAATCTAATATTGAAGCTTATAGCCCTAAACAAAACAAGAGGCCAAGTCAGAGTAAATTTGTCCTCCCACGCATGTGTGTACATTAAAAATATAAAATAATTGAAAAAAAAATCAATTTCACAGCTTGTTAGAGTCCTGCAATAAAAATAAATGATGGAATAACTTAACCATTCTAGAAGCTTTCCTTTAAGAAGTGCAACCTCTGTAAAAGTGTACAATGGTTTTAAAATTTCAGCTAATAAAATACTTCAACYAGTATAAAGCAATAAGAAAGATAAATCCACTGTTTCAGAACTGATTTATTTTTTCCAGCACTCCCTTTATGTATTAATGACTTCTATATTTCATAAAATAATTTTTTTTTTTTGCTTTTTCATAGATTAAATTTACCCTGCTGCATGGAAAGTGCTCATCAGAAATGCATTACTGAGAACACACAGAGCAAAAGCTGACTCTCCAGGAGTTAGCTCTCAGGGATGAAAAGTTCACAGCATCATGTGGATTATTTATTTGACAGATTCCTATAGAAAGCCACAACTGTGCTGCACAAGTTTATTCTGCCTGAGCTTAGCAATTCTCTCTTTTCAAGCTGAGTGTACCTCGGGAAGCTGGTGAATACCATTCTTACACTTAGGTTAGGTTTTAATGTTTTTCTCTGTTATAAGGGCCAGTGATCTATTGACTTCTGTTTTTCTTTCCTTTAAAAAGCAAAGTCTAAAATTCCAAAATCATTACAAATTCCTACACACAGAAGATGACAGAGGAACGTGAAAGCAGTAGACCAAATGCAAGAACCGATGGAGAAATTTAGACGCTAAGCAGAGCATGCGGGCAAGTTTTCATAGTGTTTTGCTTCTCACACTGCACTGTCCGCAGCCACTCTTTTGTCCACAGCACTGACAATTACTATCCAGCTATTTCCAATTCCTCTTTTCCAGACCAACTCTTGACATTTAATAGTGTGCTTCTAAGTTGGGAATACATTTGTGTCTGCTGTCTGGAAGGAAAGGTGACATGCTACTTGTATCGTACTGCTCAAGGCCACTTGACTTTGAACGCTTCAGTCATTGAGTCTTGGCAGCAGCAGATTTTATATCAGACGACTCACTGCAAGGCAGCCCAAGGTGTGGATTTTAAGCACATCAGATGCACTAAATTAAGTATCCACATGCACATCTGTTTGGTAGAAGATGAGGTAGGGGACTTCCACTGGCAGGCAAACTCTACTTTGCCATCCTGACTGGGTGAAAGCAGGTAACCAGATGGCCCCGAGACCCTGCAAACTCACTCTTTTGGTAGCCAGCAGGGCTCAATTCTATAGGCAAACAAGTCCATAGTTATTAGTTTCTCATGCAGTAGTTCAACTGAACCTCTTTCCCACAAATTGCAGATCCCATGGCATAGTATCTCTTTCAGGAAGATCACAAGAAGCCCCATTTTACTTGGACATGAACATCTAAACCAGTACCTGAGCCCCCAAAAACAACGGCAAGTATAACCCGGCACTCAGTCTTACTTACTTGTATTTTAAGAGCAGCCACTGAACAAACCACAGTCCTACAAGGATCATGCCGTTGATTTCACAAATAGAAAAGGCCCATTGCACCCGATCAAAGCGATCAAAAAATGCATCTGGTAGGGGAGGTTGCACCTCCTTGGGAGGCACTCGTTCATGAACGACTGAGATAGTCACTGTGGTAAAGATGAAACAAAAAAGTGCATAAATAAAAGCCAGGAAAGTCTTCCCCCATTCCATGGGATACTGCGAGCGCTCCGGCTCTGGCATGGGGATCTTTATCATCTCTTTCTTATACCCATTGGGCATCCCGTTCAGTTTTGTTTTGCTGCTGAAGCCATTTTCGCGCGCGGCCTCACTCATGCCGACACGGATGTGCCCATTGACGTGCCCGTTTTTGTGAGCCTCAATGTGGTGAGTCATTTTCAGAGTCTCGATCATGTGCAATAGCCGCTGCCCGCTATCGGAAGACACTCGCGACAGAGGCGACTTCTTAAAATCCTCCTCTGTTAGATTGATCAAATCCTGCCCGGTGAAGCTCTTCAGCGGCTCACAATACTCAGGCACAGCATTCTCTGTTAGCCAATTCGTCACCTCCTCGGGCGACCAGAACACCACTTCTTTCATTGCGTCAGGCAACCCGGACACAGTCTGGCATGGATTTTAAATTGGGCAGCAGTCACTGCGACTCCAGGGCAGCGGAGAGCTCCTCCGTGGCTTTTTCATCTTGTCAGAGGAACCTCTTTGGCCAACGACGAATCCCTGTCTTGAACATCCGCGCGCTGCAGCAAGTACAGGAAACGTTTCACTTCATATTCGTGCTTGCATTCTTCTTTCTAGTGAGGAAAGAAAAAAAGCCAGTTGTTAAGACAACTTTTGCCAACAGTTTGGATCTATGCTTAAGGACAAAATTACTGCAAAAGAATAGCCAGGCTCTGGCTTGAAAAAGATTAATCAGTTCGAGTGCTAGCCTTGCACATACAAAACTGTCCTTTCTGAGATTGCTACATGTTATTCAAGAGTATCAGCAATTTGGCATAGCACCCATTACTTCAACAGCTGTGGGAAAGGATCCTTCCTGCTCTGTATCTGTTGAGCTCTCCATTGCTATGCTATTCTGCTCCTTAACCAGTGSCCTAACTCCTTACAATAAGAAAACTAATGGATTTAAGGATCTACAGAGCAAAAGTTTAATGCTATTCATGTTGCAAAGCACCTTCCCCGCTCCTGCAGCCGCACTCTGGGGGTATGAGCTGAACGCATTGCAYCTAATGATTGAACAGCGCTAGCTTGGCTTTTGTGTTGCACAGCAAAAAAGAATCTAGCAGCCCGCCCTGAACACTTTTCCAGAGATCAGCAACACACAAAAATGATGTATGTAAGTGAAGTTACACTTTCTGGGCAAAGTAAAAGCCAACGTGGAGGTCCAAACAGGCCATCTTGACAATAAACCAAAGCATTTAGGGTTGCAGAACTCTAGCAGATGTTTAGTCTCATTTCAAGATAAATTTTATAGCTTCCAAGTTACACTGTTGTAATTCAAATAAAAGCCTGTGGTCAGCTATAAAATGAAATAGGAAAATAATAAAAAAAAAGTGATGGTAAAAAGAAAAAAGAATGAGATAACAAGTCTCTGCATTCGATTAATTACAAAAAGGGCAAACTTACAAAAGCTGGTTACCTAAAAATACAAAAATTACAGGAAAACTTTAGAAATGCACARATGTTACTCGGCAGAGCCTCTCACTGCACTGCGGGACATTAGCAGCAAATTCCTTAGCATGAGGAGGCGACCACAAACTCTCAGGATTAATAAAAGCAAAGCTCTGAACGAAGGACTGAAGGTATTTTTGAAACTCGCTTTGCTCCCTGGCCAGAGGAAGCAAGTAGCATCACTTCTGACTTGTTGCATAGCCTGTGCACGCACGYGGATTTACATACATAAAGTAAATAGGGATGAAGATATAAGTTCTCCCCTGTGAACATCAGTGCTATTTTAGACCTGTATTTCCTCTTCTGCTGTGTGCCTTTTCTTTTTCCCTTTTTTTCCCCTTCTTCCCTCTCTCAGTGGGATTATCTGTAATAAGGAAGCTTTTCAGCCACAGATCGCTTCATCATTCCAGTTGCGTTAGCAAATTGGTATTTAGTTACACAGCCCTGAACACGGGAAAAGGGATCAATTGAATTATGCATGTTAACCCATATTACAAACTTCTGCAAGGCTTTCACCCAAGTAGAGTATCTTGACTCTCCATCACCCTAATCTCCATCGCATTCACTGTAGGCACAACATTATTACAAGGCACCCGAAATCCTAGAGCTTATAACAGCTGCAATATAAAACTCAGGCACGTACCCTGGATCTTACTGTTTGCCAGGGAGCCTTTGGCGTCACCACTAGTTACTGGGAAAAGTGCTTTGCATCCAGTTTCTTGTCTGGACCTATACATTAGGGGCTACCTCAGCCTTGAGCTTCCTTGAGCAGGCAGGACAGCTTGCTGAGGCTGGTGGCTGCGCTCTCCTGCTGAAGAGTAAAGAGATGGAAATCTCATCCCCTTTTTGATGTCCGCAAGATTTCATTCTCAAGTGATGTAACTGTAATTCACATTCTCAGGAAACTGGTATCTGTTTCAAGGAATTCTTTCTTTCAGAAAGCTTACTGATGCTTTTCCATTTGTCCTTGGGCTGAAAAATCAGGATCCATGAAATGCAGCACCAGAAACCATTCAGCCTCAAATTCACAACTAACACTAATGGAAATAACGACGCTAATATTTGCTGAAACTACAGCAGTCCATGCTCTTGCTGCTTCTGAGGCTGGTGTAATTTCCCTTATGATCTTTTAAGGCATTAAGAGCCTGAAGTTACTTATTTGTGAATCCTGTTGTTATCACCTTGGCTCAGTGGTTGCAAGAGGCTGCCATTTTCCCATGCCATTTAGCAGCTCAATCAGATGCCTCTGCAAGTTTCACTTTGAGAGAGCTAAGTTGGATTTTGGGTTGTCAGAGCATGCCACGAGGTGGAGCAATATTAAGCCTTTTAAATTTTAAAAACTTGACTCTTTGAATCACAGTTTCCCGAACCACATGGACAGCTGGAATGGGAAAGGAGCAAAGAATATCTTTAACCAGTATCACCTTGACATACCAGTCTTTCTGTCCAGCAAGCCTCTGACTTTCTTCAGGGATTCCAGGGATACTGAACACAATGCAAAGGACTTCATATATGACTGTTTAAGTGACAGCAGTCAACTTTTAAATTACATCTCACTACTCACCACATACCTGTATCCCCTCATGCCYGGGCTAAGCTAGTAGATTTTAAGGTGAGCTCTACATGGAGCCTACTATCACAGCAGRGAAAACTCAGAATCTACTGCCAGCTGACAAATACTACTTTGATACTGGCATAAAGTTTATAATATGCTACCATAGCCCAATGAAACCTGTTCTGGCAGCTTTATGAGAAATTACAAATGTGTTTTGCAGTAAAACTACAGGAGTTGGCAATATTGCTAATGGGAAAAAAAAATATGGTCAACTCAGAAGCTTGGATGGGCTTTATCTTCTAAAGTCACCATCAATAATGCCTTTAAAAGTACCCTAGAGAAAAACAAGTCCTTGGGTCCTATTTTTATGTCTTTATAGGGCATAAGAGGAGCCCTCCTAATGGACTTTGTTGCTTTTAAAACTGAGAAATCCCATCACACACACAGTCACGCACTTCCATCCCTGTTTGAAATCCAGGTCCTGTCCTTTGCGGATGAACAAATTGTTATGGCATCTGAATCAGCAAGGAGCAACAAGTTAGCAAGGAGAAAGCCTCAGCATCCAGGGACGGCATTTCTCAGAGCATCTGGGTCGCTATCGCAACATGAGTGAGTAAGTCACCATCAAACACCTTTTGTAAAGACTTAGTAGCTGATACTTACGGAAGGAGGGTGAGAAGAAAGCAATTGCTCTTCTTAAGGATGCAGTCCACTGATTCATTTTCTATGCTTGTTCTGGGTTAAAATGAGGTAACTAAAATTTCTAAGGAACAGTGGATCATTCAAACTTCCATTGCATTTCCTGTGTCACAGGGTAGGAGTAGGCAAAAATCTTCTATGTTAACACCTGCCAGTGTGTTAAAGTTAAAAATACCTCCTGCATGGTAAAAACAGCATGAGCTGAAGTACGTTATCTCACAACAAGATGTCTAGCAGAGCTCATAAGGCAAGTTTGATGTTGATTTCTTAAACTACCATAATCGAGCTATTACTCCTATAAGCTTGACAGGTGWGGTTTACAGATCCTTTTGGAGCAATTTTGGAGGCTAACTGCCTTCACTCTCACCAATACTTCCACAATAAATCTCCTCTCCCTGAAAGCCTAAGAGAGGACACACAGATGGGCATCAGCTGCTGCAGGGCAGCGTCCATCAGCTGAGCTTACCCCATTTCACCAGCAAGACAAGACGATGGGCGGAAACAAGGGYGCACACTCGACCGTTCCCAGTCCTGACATTGGACGTTAGCCTGGGCCATGTAACTTTAAAACTCTCCCTCCACCTGCAGCAGACCTGCTTCATTAAGGAAACAGTATCTGATAATCAATTATAAATAAGAATATAATCATCATAGTAATACTAATTGCACTAAAATAATAATGATGCACTGCAAAACCAGGGCCTGACAATACCCAGGACAAGATTGAGCAAGATAAAAATACCATCAGCAGAGACTCCTGTAAAATCTTGCATGTTTGCACAATCTTTTTTCCCAGTGACCATCAAAGTGCTAACTCAAAACTTTCAGATCCTTTTTCACATCAAGGACAGGGAGCTTGAGTAAATGAAATAATTTGCTGTCACAGCTTCAATTAGCCCATACGAGGGTTGTGATACCATAACCCACAGAGAGGTCATRCCAGCAGGTTTGACAAGGGTTTGAGGGAGAGCACTAGCAAACATCACATATTGAGACTTGTTTTCTTTTTCATTGCTCCGAGGAGATGATGGTCTAGATGAGGGGTCTGTGGACCAAACCTGAAGGCATCTACCACTTTGGTTAAAAGACAAGATGTTCCTGCAAGAAAAGCACTTTAAAAACTGCATGAAGTAAGCCCTAGCTGGAAGAAGACAGGAAAAAGGGAACACTACCATTTACAAAAGGGCAGGGGCAGTGTTGTAAAAGGCAAAGCCAGCTCACAGCTTGCCCAAATCAAATCATGCCTTCCTCCTGTTTATACAGTGTTTTTATTCTCCAAGTGAAGACCTTTGCTGCCAAGGCAACAGTCACTATAGAAATCAGTAAAATAACCAGCCATTTCAGAAACTGCAACTAGCTCTTCACCAGGAGCCAGGGAGATACTCAAAAYCTCTCAATGATATTTCTAATGTAGTGAAGTAGTAAATATATTTTAGTAGCAAAAACATATCATTCCCAAGCACTCCAGAAAAGTTCAGACGRTAAAACCATTGGCAAAAATATTGGTAAAGTGAGCAAGGTTCAAGGATAAGCCTAGTCTGGAGACAGAACAGAGGAGTTGTCTCCCTTAAAAAACACATACAGARATAGAGACTGACCACGTGTATGTGTACACATGTACAGAAGAGAAAAGTCAGCTGCAACAATGATGGAAGTCTCAATGCCTTAGAAAACAGCCCTAAAGTTAGCTAATTCCCCAAGATTATTTTAGACATATATAGAGGAAGGAAAAATGTATATGCATATACACACATATATGTGTGTGTTTGTGTGTGTATATATATATATATATATATATACACACACATATATACATATACACATATACACACACACACACTGGATGAAAGCAGAGACTTCTCGTTCTGCGTTCATACAGCACAACACAAACTGTTTGTAGCAACGGGGTCTGAGTCACAGCTGCAGTCACTTCCTCCACTGGCATTTTCTCGTAATACACAATAACGCTCCAACACCTCGGTGGCTGGACACCTGGTAGCTGCAAGCTACCTCTGCAAACCAATCTGCCAAGAGAGGGCAATGCCTACTGCAAACTGCAAGTTGGATATCACTAGCAAGACCCTCGAGCAACGTGCAAAATTACTTCCTTCCCCCCAAGATACAGCTTTGCCTCCGTAACATGGGTCGCCCCACRCAAGAGGCTGCACCGCAGGGAAGCCTGAGGCCGCTGATGTTTCCAAACGTTACAGCAGAAATGGTTTTTGCTGCACATACAAATTCCAAGGTGCAGCCGGATGCACAAGTTTTGCTGAGCTGGATTTCCGAGGTCAGGCCCAGACGGAGAGCAGCACAAATGCTGCAAAAGYAGAGCAACCGGAATTACTACTGTAAAGTTCATGTTGAAAAAGAGAGACTAAAAMCAACGTGAAGGTATTCCGACACACCTTGAGTAGCTACTTACACAGCTTTAGAAAGAGAAAAATCACTTCTACACGACGTAAATCCCCGAGTGGTCCATTTTTGCTAAATTATTGCAAAGGAAGGAAAAAAAAAATACATATTTCCCAACTCGATTTTAAAAAAATGTCAAAGAATCCACCTGTAGGCAGGGGAATATGCTTACCAGCCATGCACAGAATCAGAGATTTCAGTGCCGAAGGTTTAAAAATTAAAGTGCTCACATTAAATCAGAATAACTGAAGAACTTATCTTTAGAGGAGAAACAGTGCCAGTAAATATATATTTTTGTAATAGATTTTAAAGTATGTTGTTTGTGTGTATGTGTGTGTATATACACACACACAATACACAAATACACACATACATACACACACTCTGCTCAAGGTCTTGGTGACATCTTTTGCATCCAAACCTGATTAAGGGGGAAGCCTCATTCTTCTGCTTCTTCGTAGCCCTAAGTCTCCTTGATCTATTTCCTTCCTCCCCTTTCTTCCTTCAACTTCTCCGAAGTAGTTATGGAAACCAGCAAACATTCACGACAAGGTTTCACCTGACYGGCAATCTTCTTACCCGAACAGTTGCTAAGCTGGGCTGTTGTTTTGTAGCTACGGAAATACTGCTTTGAATGAGGCAGGGGTGGAGAGGATGGGGTGCGGCGTGGCAGGGGGCATGTCTCGGCTTTGGTTTAAGTTTTTGAACCACCATTTCAGACCACAGGGTTTAAGAGAATTCATCTCGAATGAGACTGAATCAAGCGCGAGATGTTCAGCCACCACGTTTTTTTGGGGGGGCAGGAATAGCTAGGTGCTTTCCACCTACTGCAAGGGTAATCCAAGCACAAATCTGATTTTTTATTGTATGACACAAACCTGATGTCTAAGGTAAATCCTAAAGCAATGTAATGCCTACAATGCAAGCGGGGACAATATTAGATTATTTTTGGCCACCACGGGAAACCCACCTYTCAATCCAAAACACGCTTTCCCTTTTAGTTCTGCGCAAGAAAGATGCGACTAAGTTCACTGCACAGGAGGAAAAACAACAAACCAAACTATATTTGACTTCTAAGAATTCACTTTTGCAACACTGTTCTTGAGAAAAAAGAAAAGCTTTGAACTATTTCAGCATGCAACRACATTAACAGATTGTCACAGATGATTATATTGCTTCTTACACAGAGGTAACCAGGTTTCACCACAAGACCTTTCCTTAGCAAACTCTTCTACAACAGCGCTCATACCACCAAGTGCATCAGTTCCTTCTTTACTACCACAAAACCACCAGGGACACTACAAGGGATTATTTGTTCAAAACTTGCACGCCTCTTTTCCAGGTACAAGTAGCTAAGTATTTCCAAGTTCTCCACTTGGAAGGCGGTGAGGCTCTGGCAGTTGTCTCCAACACAGCTAAACATGTATTTTTTTCCTCCTTTCTGAGCAGTTGGGTAGTTRTAATTTGGGATCTGGGTCAGCCAGAGATGGGGCAGAGCTCGAAATAGATYTCAGTGTCCTTGCGAAACCTCTCAGCTAGCTGTATTGCTAAAAATGCACAGGACKGTACTTCACTTCCTCCTAAAACTATCCAAGCCTCGTTATGTTTATATAGAGGCAAGAGAAGACCCTGGCAGGAAAACAGATAAAACACAAGCAGAAAGAAAAAAAATTTTTTTTCTTTTTCCACGAGGTATGGAAAGGGGGATAGGATGGGTTAAGGGCACAGATATGGAAACACAATCATAGAATCATAGAATCAGKAAGGTTGGAAGGGACCTCTGGAGATCATCTAGTCCAGCCTTCCTGATAATGATAAAAARGATAAAATGCTCCAATGATAAAAAGGAGCAAAATGCTTGAGATAGGCTCTGTATTTTAAGTTAATTAATGGAGACAAGGTGTTTGGGGGGCTTTTGCCTCTTTTAAATGCCTAAAAGCCATTTACTGCTAGAAAGTCAGATTTGTGGTAAGCCTCTGGAAATCTGAGCAGTARCGAGAATAAAAAATACGTAGCATAYCAAAAAGGGAAGTTTTGCCTAGGGAGAACTGAGAATAGTCTTGTGACTGCTCTTAATGTAGTTTTAAAATACATATTCCAGTATATTTTACAAAACCAGCCATGCAGATTTGGTAGAAGAACACCAACAGAAACTACAATGAATACATAGTCTCACTGCACTGAGYGCTTAAATCAACTGTCCCATTTCTTAATACATGGTTTTGTTCTTGAAGATATATTAGATAGCATCCAGACCACAACAGTTACTTCCTCCAAACTGCCTTTGCTTGAGTTACATGTAAAACAACATAAAACTGACTTTATGCCCTTAGAAACCCAGTCTAGACTAATATATTTTATATTTCATTAGCAATATAAGTATGTTATTTCAAATACACTACTTTGGAAGTCCAGCACAGACGGACTAGATCAAAAAGCCTCAAAGCCTCCAGAATTTAAATACAAGTATCTAAGTATCTTCACGGATGATGCTCATTTCTGCATTTCAGCTGTCCCTATTCACAAACCTACCCCAAAAGCATACCCTCAACATTATTAATTTTCAACATTATTAATCCAGTAAAATGGAAGAATCCTTAGGTTTGTCTTTATTAATTTGTTTTCATAAAGCACATACTGATCCCTGGTCTGAAAGAGAGAAGACGACAAATACTCAGCATCATTTCTGATATATGAGACCACCAGCTGGTCAAGACTGCTGATGTTTCATCTCTCCTCCCCACTCTGATGCCAGCATCTCTCCCACTGAAACCAAGGGGTGCCAGAAAAGGATAGAAACTTGGGCTGTCTCTGTTCTCTGATTTAGGGGTCTCTATTTTCCAAGCTATTTCCCTACACACACTGAGCAGTTTTGTCTCCGTCTTGGTTGGCAGATCTCAGTGACATCAACTACATATACTCAACTGCTCCTGATCTAAGGCAGACTATCGCAAGGGTTATGATTTCCATCCCTTCCCTGATTACACAGTAATACTGCAAATGCTGCTTATATCTCACCTCCAATGACAATTCTACTTTCACCCCCCACCAAAAAAAAAAAAAAGATAGGCATAAACTTCCTCCTGAGAATGTCAAGTGAGTGTTACAAAATCACAGAATGGTTGAGATGGTTGAGATTGGAAGGAACCTCTGGAGATCATCTAGTCCAACCTCCCCACTCAGCCCACTCAGCAGGGTCACCTGGAGCATGTTAGACAGGGTTGCATCCAGGCAGGCCTTGAATATCTCCAGAGAAGGAGACTCCACAACCTCTCTGGGCAACCTGTTCCATTGCTCTCTCAYTCTCACAGTGAAGAGGTTCTTCCATATATTCAAGTGTGTTCCCAAGCATTTCCRGTGCTTTCAACATTTTTCAAATGTCAGATATTTTAAGAGCACAAAAGAATATTAAAAACATGCCTGCTTCCACACAGCYAGCGATGACAACTGTGTGTACTGCTAGGTATCAGCAAAACGGTTTCCAAGGCCGTATGCAGAATTACTTGAAAGCACTACAGTGGGTTAAAAGCGTGGCATGCACTTAGTGTTTGGAATATTTCTCTCAGCTTCTTCTCAATGTTATGACCAAATACCATCATAAATAAAGATAGGTAATAATAGGATATGTAGTTTGTTATCCAAATTATAAACACTTTAATAAGCCTCAAAAGAAAGTTCTTCCTGCTAGTATCCAATTCCCTCTCCTTTTTGCTTTTTTTCTTCCTCTAGTGACAYATCGGGGTATAGGAAATGTGGCTCKATCATTTCTTCCTAATGTCTTTATGGAGAAATCCATCAGCCATCCAGCAACTCCATCAAGTAGGGTGTTCCCCGGCCACCCCTTCTTCTGCAGGCAGGGACTCCATYATCTGCCACACCAAACATGCCAGACTATAGCGATGACAGTGTAACCAATTCACATGCTGAACTGGTGGTAGCTTTTGAGTACTTCACTTAACACTGAGTACTTCAATTAACACCAGCCAAATGGGAGAACTGCAATTCTAGGTATTGAGTAAGTATGACTAGTTTGCATTCCTTCCCTGGAAATTAAGCAATGCTAAAAAACAGCACTTAAAGAAAATAATATTTTACGTTACTTTAAAAAAAAAAGCCCATAAAGCTGTTGCAAAGTATCTCAAAGCCAAGCGTATCAAAGCTTAATCTGCTGTTAGTTCACACCCCAAAACTAGAAATAATTTAAAATACCTAATGCAGATACCCATCTTGAAAAGAAAATTCACGCAATACTGCTCTCACGCTGCAGGAGGAGATAATGCGACCGGATCCAGTCTGCTACAACCAGCACGTGCTTTTACAGCTGCCAGCATGTATGAACGTACAGGATCTAGCAAACTGCTAACTAGCCTAAACGTTTGCTTCCAACCGCAAAAAAGGCAAGGCAGGCTTTAGACTTGGAACTGTAGGATAAAACCCTTTAAAGTCCGTGCGATCCCCTTCATTATATATATTTAGAAGCAAGACTTAACRGCTTGGCATGCAGCATCGGTCGTGGTGTACGCGCTTTATTGAGCTAATAACTCGAGCTCCCTGCGGCCGGCCCCGCGCAGTGTTTTCTCTCTCTGCAGGGCTCTCGCCAAACCAACCTAATCGCTAAAATAATTTCGGTCAGTTCAGAAACTGAAAAAGCTSCTTCCACCCTCGAAAATCCGCATTCCTTCCAGGCTGCGCGACAACAGACCGAGGAATTAACCATTCGGTCAATTAATGCCTGCCCGTCATGCCCAAAGGATCGCGGAGTTGCTTGCCTGCAAAAGCAAGGCTGGGCTTCACAGACACCTCCCGTTATACATTAGTAGGTAAATGTACAGTAAAGAGAACAAGAYTTGCATATCTATAGCAGCAGAAAGAAACGGAGAAATCCACAGAAACTACCCRTTTGTCCCCAGAAGCACGAGCCCAGATAAAATCCGGCGAAGCAGATGAGAGGGAGGGGAGGCAGGGAGGAAGGATTAAAACCTGTGGTCACATGGATGCTGCAGCTTTCTAAAAGCAGCTGGGCAAAACCCAGCTTAGCGAGGCAGTAATGCCGAGAAGGTGCGGATCAAAGCGGATCAAAGAGAGGAGCGGCGAGGGCTGCGAAGCCGCCGGTCCGTTGGTTTGCAGGAAAAGAAGAGAAGTCACCAGGCGGAAATGGGAGAAAAGCAGAGCGCGGTTAGAAACGGCCRCAGAAGCTCAGTGGTCCGGTCCAAAAGACGAGGTGCAACGTCAATACTGAAACAGCAGCCGTGCTGGAGAAAGCAATATTCCTATAAATCAACGCACAGTATAAAAGGTTCGCTGGGAATAAGCCTTTCCCTTATATAAATCGCCATCAGGCGCATTCCCTCCCTAGGTCCAGCAGGATGTAGCATCACTGCTGCATACCTGGGCAAGCGAACAAAATACAGGAATAATAGTAACGCTGTGGTTCTGTGATGGCTCTAACACGCAGAGGGTCGGCACAGTGGTCAGGGCATTCCCATACTGCAGGAGTCCATACACTGTTTCAGCGCAGATGAGTCAGGAGAATTATCTTAAGAGGACGAAGTAAATTAGGGCCAACCTGACGAAGTCGTAGCTTCATCTAACGATCCCTTGTTCAGGCGGGCTTGCTCTGCAGGACCGCTCCTTGAATCATGCGCTGACTTGATCCCTTGAGACAGACGTAGCATGTGAAGGGAACATCTACCAGATCTTATGAACTTGATAAAATAAGGGATTTTAATGAGGCATCTTACAAAACAATCTTCTATGTAGAAAGGTCTTGAAAATTCACAAGCTGTCCTCCGGCACTGCCAGTATTTCTCATGCTAGCAGTATAGACATTTYAAAACGCCGATCAGACTACCTAATGAAAAAAGCGCCTACTGATTTTGGAAGTGATAAGATCAGATACCACAAAATCTTCATACCAAAAGATATTAAATAATCTCAGTAATTTGGGTTTACATTTTTTGTTTGTTTGTTTTGGGTGGGTTTTCTGGGCACGGAGCTGCATTTGCAAAACGTGAAGTTTTGCAAAGTGTAAAGACATATGAAATCTGCTTTTAAAGGCAAGTATATTGTTAGCTATCTTTAGGTAATCCAAAACCTTTATCTGGTGTGAAAATATTTACATTCTCAAGAACTTAATGGAGATGGGGGTAACAGTAGCATAGCAAAAATCTTGGTAAAATATGCAGATCACCCTTAGCAATACTGTAATACCACCAAAAAAAAAAAAAAAAGTGTTTTAGTATAGGTTTTCTTTCATGTCTTTAATGAAGCAGTGTAGGGACCTAATTTAATTTGATCTTGAGAAGAATTCATGCTAGTCCAAACCATTCTTCAGCAACTAAGTTAAAAACCATGCAGGGATATAAGAGCATAAAGACCGGCAGCTTCTCGCGGGCAGAGTAAAGGGTAATACACCACCAAAGCAGGAGCAGAACACTTTGGCCTCTTTCAAACAGCTCAACACAACTGCACACAGCAGGGGTTTTAGAGCTTTTTTTTTTTTTTAATAATAAAGCATGCAAGCCAGGCAGAGATGTAAAATATAAATGCATATACCCTTTCATAAGCAACAGGCCCTGTTACTTAGAATCAGCGTAAATAATTCACTAAAATGGGATTTATGCCCCCGAATGGAGCATGTATAATTTAGGGTCACTTAGCAGGCAACAAAGTGTTACAATAGTAATGGTTACATTTATAGCTGCCTTCATTTCCACACTTCCTAAAAACGGCATAAGTCTTTTTGCTCCACACCTTCTTCAGTCAGGCCAAATGGGCAAAAAGCACAATCAAACACCAAGTCAAATTTCAGCCGATTTTATTCTACCTCTCCACCAAATATAAAACTTTGTGTGGGACAGGCAGGACATGCACCGCTGTGATAATTAAGCCATAATGGCTGAAATAATCCCTCCTTTGCAAAGCTGCTTGAAGAGATGAAAGCAGCATCAATTGTCCTATTGAAACTAATCTGCTTCATCTGTTTTCCAACACTTTGRCTTGCACATGAGCTGAAATACAATGTCTTTCTTTCAAGTGTTAGCAGTTACTCCTGGTCTACATGAAAGTATCATCTTGGCAAATTTTTCTGGGGAAAAGAGTAATAGCTACCTACGAAAGATTTGCCCCCAAATTGCTGTCATCCTTCTCTCTGTTTATTTATTTATTTTGTAATTCCAGGCAGCCAATTGACAAGTAGTATTGTTGTAGTACTCGTGTTTACAATGCACAACCTCTTTCCATCCTTGCATTTGCAAGATTTGGTTCAAAGAGCATCGCAAAGCAGCTTTCAACACAGCGGTGGCTAGCACATCAAAGTTCAGCCATGAAAGCTAACTGTGTACCTACTTGAAAACCTTACACTCTTGAAACAGCCTTTAACTTTCAAATTTAGGATGAGTTCTAAAATATTTTCTGATTAACTTTCTACTGCTCTGCTTTTCCGAGCAGACTTCTGGATTGGAGGTTGTCATTAACTYGCAGCCAAGAAAATAAATTCAGGATGGAGACGGCACTTAGATGTACAAGCAACTTCTCAAGGGTAGGACAGGGCATAAGAAGACTCCAGGACAAAAATTCCCACGCCTTTAAGGTACCTCCACTGCTCTTTTCCTCTGTATAGGACTGTAACGCCCAAAAGGCCCCCCTGGCAGCTATCATATACAAACTGGATTATTCAGGAATCAAACAAAATCAGGAAGAAAAACAGCATTCATCCTAACCTGAAGCCTAGCAAAACAAGTGCATGTGTTTTCCCCCCTACTCTCCCTAGCTCTTTTTATTTTTTCTCTCATCTAACCAGCGGTAGCACACACTTCCTACTGCCTGCCTCCTCTCCCCCCACCCTCCGCAGCTCATTTCACCTCCGTACATCAGACCTTCCCTGAGCRAGCGGCACACGCTCCAGATTAAAGGTCAACCGACATCTAATGAAACGGGGAGGCTGCTAAAACTAGCCCAGTGCAAAATCACAACGCAAAAGAAGAGGACAGAGTATTTTAGACAACTGCAGTTTGCAATCCAGCACAAAACTTCTCAATGAGCCCCACCAGCCTTCTCGTCCTTGCTCCCCTTTCGAGTGTTTTTAAAAGGAGGAGAATCAACCCAAAAGGATCTTGAGGGCTGTAAATAAATTATGGTCCTGTTCATCAATTAGCAGAGGCTGCATTGAAAYGAAGACCACGGCGGGCTCTTAAATCACTCAAAATAACCTCTGCTGATGAGATCGCTCCTGTGCTGATGGCTCAATTATTCCTGCGGAAGAYTGTTACAGAACATTACACATGAACAAAAGTTAAGTCTGTGTTGCTTTCCTCTCATATAAATCTAACGCAGTAACCTCATGCTTTTAGTTTAAGGAACCCAGAGTTATCGGATCAATTCTTTTCCCTCCTTTCCTTAAACCGAATAAACCAGGCTGCGGCATCCATGGAAAAAGTTTGCAAATAGTTCCTTTGCTAAATACTTAGAATTTTATTATCCAGGGAAGTTTTTTATCATGTAAAAATTTCATAAGGTTTGATAGAGGCTTAATTATCAAACAGGGATAAAGTGTTTTACTGGATTATTCCAGCATCCTAGAAGAGCTTTTTCATTCTTTTAAAATATAGTCTCTAGCAACCTGCTTATGTTTCATGGAACTGCAAGGAAAATGGTGAAGACAAAGAAACTTGCTCCAATACAGCTGTAAGCTTTCTTGCATTTCTCATTTTGTATTTGCAATCTGTTACTTGCTCCTCGCAGGTTCAGTGAAGCAGCCCTCTGCTATCCTTCTGCAACTGTACTAATCCTAAATAAAAACTTCTCTGTTGGCTTAAATCTGATCTTTGTAATCCAAGTGCTACATATAAACACCTGCAGAGGGCTGAATAACGTCAGCATTTTGCTGTGGATTTAGGTACGGTTTGAGTGGTTTAGAACCAGTGTCCCCAGAGAAAAGCATGTGATTGGGCTTAAAAGAAAATTTCAAAACACAGAAACAAAATCAGTATGGAAACAAAACCCAGAAGGTTAGGAAGACTGAAATCAAAGCCAAATTGAAACTAAATTGGTCTTCTTCCTAGTAAATCCTCATCCTGGATGTTCAATACCCCCCAATCCCAAAGCATCAGCTTCCTTAGCATAAGTAAACAGGACATTTAATTGCATATTGAAAGGTGTCTGCAAGTGCTGCTACAACAGGAACTCATCTGAAGCAAAGAGCGGTCTGAAAATTGTGTGATTTCTCAAGCTAACCAAGAAAAAAAAATCCCCAAACAACAAACAAGCAAACAACAGAAAACAAACTGCTCAAAAAAGAAAATTACTATTTTCTTATCTGGTTTTTAGCCAAAAAGGCAACAGAAGAATATATTCAGACAAACTTACCAGGACTAATGATAATTAGAGAGACTAGTGATAAACACAAGAATGAAGAGTTGCTGATGAAACACTATATAATGACCACTTCCTAAAAGCAATGCTTTGAAAGTATGCAGTTTACAATGCACATGATACCTTTACCCTTGGATAGTCTAATAACTAGCTTTCTGATAGTTCACATGCTTAAAGTCTTCTGCATATTATAACCAAGCAAGACACTTAGTAAATGAAATTAAGGCCCCAGTATTTTTTACACAGCTTTTCAACGACTCATATAAACCTTTGCCATAAACTGAGAATGTGAACAATTTGAACAGCAAAGTAAACCTCCTTAGAGCACTTGAGAGAAAAGAGATGTTTCAAGAGAATATTTTCTCTCAATATTTGTTTCAGAATCACTTAATAAATAAATAAAACTTTTTTAAAGTTAGATTGTCTAACCTGAATTCGCTAGTCCCAGATAAAACAGCAGCACAGGTGGCATAGCTCTGATTTTAAACCTGAGTTGAGCATGCAGGACAGCTAACACTAATGCAAAGCATCTGAGATGCCTTCATCTGAATGCTAAGATGCATTCAGCTCCAGCTCYGGCACATCTGGACTTACGTTACCTATTCGAGCAGGGTTAAATGGTCCTTTGATCGGAGGCCCCCTGAGTCCCTTGTCTCCTGGCTTAYGTCCTCCGCTCTTCTCGTGGGCTTGGCTGAATGCACGGAGGAAAACTACCTTCTCCCTCCGGAGGAGTTTGCTGCCGGGCTTAGCAGGCTGGATCAGCTCACTGCGCTGTCAGAGGAGCATAAGCAAGTCCTTCCCCTTRCGGTGGCAGCAGCGAGTTGTTAGAGCAGCTGAGCTCTGTGTTGACACCATACCTCGAGTTTCCTCGTCTTTATTTCTATTTTTAACTCGAGCCATTCCCCCCACCACCCCATTTTTTGTCAGGCAGACAGCTGCAGAGAACAGCCGGAGACAACCGAGAACTCCATCGGGCCAATTTTTCCAGCAAAAGTCATCTCCAGGCCCAGGGCAAACACACAAGGGGCAGCAGATAGGCTCTCAGACACTATCCTGAACATACCTCACAAGAGAACTTAAGCATGGCAACACACACAGCAGATTATTACRGCTCAAACTAACAAGTTGGGACTCACAGTCCAACAGGACTCCAGAAAACAAAGTCTCTGATAACAACACAAATGCATTTAAAGTCAAGCTTCATAAATGAGTTACAGTATTTACAGGTAGCTGATGAGGTTTATTAATTACCACGCAACTCCTGCTGCCAAGGGAGATACCCTATAGTACAACCACCCGTTTCTAAGGCATTTCAGCCCACTAGCTGTAAGAACCTGTTCCTTACTACACCCAACAGCAACAGCCCAGAACAGCACTTCAGTCTTATCTGATGGTGGATCAGATCGTCTTAGCTTGTGTTTTTCCAAAACCTTGTTGGGCTCAAGTTAGTTCAACAAACAGGGATGGAAACACTGATTTCTTGCCCCCCCCTCCAACTGAACAGCTTCAGAGCAAACTCTTATTGCTCCTGGGAAATAAAAGCATTACCCACCTGATGTTCCTCCAGCGTGATAGGCAATCCATGAGCTAATCCACCCCAGAGAAGTCCAGCATGCTGTATTTCCTCCTCCTCTTCCTTGTCCACAAATACTGGGGACACTCTTTTAAGAAGTGCTTTATTCTTCGTGCGTGGTGAGAGGGGAGGAGGTTCTCTCTTCGGCTTAAACTCGCTGGACTACATTACTTCATCAGCCAGCACGAAAAGCGATGCCAGCAGCAAACACCCCCACACTGGAGAGAACTCTGTAAATAACTTTGCTCCTTACCTCCCAGGAAAAAAGGGGAGTTTCAGGTGAGAGAMTTCTCCTGAACAGCCTTAACAAGCACCGGGACCTCACGTTAATGATTTATCCGGTAATGCCGTAAGCAGCTGTTTGACAGAGACTTGTTTTGTTATGATCCGCCTTCCTCTCTTTATTAGTCTGCATAAACACAGAGATTCACTCATGAGGTAGGCATGGTATCAGCCTCTACTTGGAGGAATAAAAAATAAAAAAAAATAATTAAAAAAAAGCCTAAAAAGCCTCTTTTTTCCCATCATAGCTGGCTCTCCCCATCCTGGAAAAAATATTTCTATATTATATCTTTATATATATATATACACATATATATATGTGTGCATATATATATATATATATATATAAAATGCAAGTATTATATACTCACACACACACTTTAACTACACACTATATACTATATTCTGTCTATATATATATGCACATACACACATATATACACACGTGCACACACAAAACTAGCCTTTCCAGCCACCGTTCTTTTTTTTTGTTTTATGCAAAAGCCTGGCAACAATTTAGTTAAATTTTTTTAACCAGCTAAATGCAGCTTTCCGAGCCTGAACTTCCTTCAAATTAAACAGGAGGACCTTTCAAGTTTGCTCTGGGTTTTAAAAGCACAATAAAAATTGGTTCATGACCAATTTTTCACCCCCCCCTCCCCCCCAAAAAAAGAGGATGTTTTATAGTAGCGAAATTCAAGACTAGTAATTCTTTGGCATTTAGTTGAATAACCTCAAGTAAAGCCTCATGCTGCTATAGCTTTCAAAAGAAYGGAGAAAGCACTACGTTCATACTTCCGTATGAAACGGAAGAGTTAGTGCCGAGAGGAAGGACTCATTTTTCAATGTATGAATACCAAGGGTTAAATTCTGCTTTTTTTTTCCCCCCCTTAAAAA
>NW_028186350.1:692991-726834 GCF_003343005.1 Rhea americana | reverse complement strand
AATATTTTCACCACATAAATACAAATGAAAAAGCCCTGGCAGGAGTTTAGCTTACTTGATTACCTTTAGAGCCCACATGGTGCCAGATGAGCCAAACGGCTGCAAGCAGCAGCAAGCCTCTAAGGCCGTTGTCCTCTCTAATCTTTATACCGGACGACACGCCAGAGACTAGAAACATATATATAGCCCTGGATAAGCTGGCCTCTCCTAAGCACATAAATACATGCAACTACTATCACGCGAATGACATCCTGCCAATAGAAAYGGAGTGGAAAAGCTGAACAGCAGAGGAAGGTGAGGAGCTTCCTTGACAAGCSTGAGGACTGAAGGACGGCTCCTGGCCAGCTCGCTGCGGGAAGGTGGTGAGATCCAGCTCAGAACTGCTCGGTAYGCTAGGGGCAGGAAAGGAGCTATTATCTTAACAAGGAAGGAAACCACAATGCTACGATTTTACAAGATACACACTGATATGAATATATTCAACATGCAAAACCGAGACTGATTCTGGTAAAATCCCCTCCTCTTTTAGTACAAGACTTTGACKGCATTGTCATCTCCATATTAATCAGTGCAAAATGCAATACAGAGCAGCTTGGAGAGACCCAGGGGAACAACAGCACTGGCAGTGTTCTCCATGTCCCTCCAGACTTAGGTGAGGGCAGAGCAGTCTACACAACCTTCTGGCAGCTGTAAGCGAAAGGGATATTATCCAGAAGTGAATTCAGAGCCATATTAAAGTAGCCTGCTTTCACTTCATAGATTAAATAATGTGGAAAAAAAAATAGGCAGCAGCATTAAGTAAAAGCAACATCAGGTTTTTTGAACTCAATCCCAGAGACAGAGCTTGCTGCCAGTAATATCTAGGAATCTGCAGAACCACATCGAAGAACTAGAGAGTAGAAGTACTTTCAGAAGCTGCCTCCAGAAATCCCTTCATACTAACACTGTTATACTGGAGGGTAATATTTTTTAGTAAGAGTAGTATTTTTCATAGATATATGCCTCTGGTATGTCCCACCAATCCTTGCTTTTGACACATCTGTGGACAATCATATAGCCAGGTATCAAACGCTACARTGTGTTCATGATCTGCTCCTCCACAACGTATAGAGGTCAAAAAAGCCTAGATTTGTCACTAACCTTCAAATATTTGGAGAGAARCTAAAAGAAGGCATTAAGAATAAGATTCTAAAAGTTTCCAAGTTTACCATGTTACTGCATAAGACGTAACATGACTGACTTGGCTGGCAAGCAGTGTTGTAGTGTAGGAAAGGACCAAGGCAGTCCTGGGGAACAAGTTGGCCATAAGTCAATAATTAGGTCAAACCACATCCTCAGCTGTATTAGCCAGAGCATAGCCAGAAGGTCAAGGAATGTCATTTTTCCCCCCTACTTGACACTCACGAGGCCACATGTAGACACTGTGTCCAGTTTGGGGTCCTAGTAGTAAGAGAAATGTTCACAAACCAGAGCAAGGCCAGTGCAGGGCCATGGTGACACTGGGGCTGGAGGTCAGGAAGAGGCTGCAGGAGCTGGGCTGGTTCAGCCCAGAGACAAAAATGACAAAAGGGGATCCAACTGCATCTTCTGCCGCCCAAAGGGGTTACAGAGACAACAGGGACAGACTTTGCTTGCAGGAGTAAAGCAAAAGCACCAGAGTCCTTGCACAAGCTGCAGCATGGGAGATCTTGGCTAGCCCTAAAGAAACAGTGTGTGTGTGTGCTGATATGTGGCAGGTCCCCAAGCAATGGGGAGCTCCATCCTTGGGATTGCCCAGACACAACCCAGAGCAACCTGCTGTAGCTGCAACATTGGCCCTGCTGTGAACTGCGGCTGGATTTCCCAGCTTTTCCCAGCCAGATTTCCAGCTTTGAGAGGAGAAATTCTCACAAGGGACTCAGCTGCTTTGTAACATAATTAAGGCAGTGTCACTGTGACTGCTTTCCATCTTTTCATTCTTGTTTTTTCAGTTAATTTTCAGGAATAACGTATCTCTTCCTGATTCTGATGAAGAACATCAAGTGTCAAACAGTACTTCTGCAAGTGCCAATTCAAAGAGAACAGAGCGAGTGCCTTTATGTCTTAGTGAGCCCAGACAATTCCCATGCTTTGAATCAATAAAATAAAGTTTTTGATTTGTTTTAAAGATCAACAAAAAAAACCATTATATTTAAATGATCCTTTAAAAAAATCCCAAGCAGATTTTCACACTGAAGTTCTAAAAATATTCTTTCCCATGCTTTCTCAAACAGCTTTTCTCATAAGAACTAAAGAAAAAGTGCAAGTCAATTCTTCTTTTCTTACAGATCACTTTTAATATGGGAGCTGGCAGACYCCAGCTCAAGTGAACAAACTATGCAATCTCATTTTTCATACTTCTATTTAGAAAGATTTTTAACAGTGAGGCTGTATCTTCAGCAGGCCAAAGAATCATGTCTAACTCGGTCAATTTTACTTTAAATCTGAGGACAGACTAGAAGTGTGGATTCAATGAGAGCCACTGGCAAGTTTGCTCTTTTAAAATTTATATATATATTTTAAGCTGTCTTTGAGTAAATTATCTCCAAAACATTCGAATTTCTAACACTAAGCATTTCTAACACTAAGGAACACTAAGAATTTCTTAGATGCAGTTCTACCGATACCAATTCTGTCAGTTCCTCCCATTAAGCACAAACATGAGAAATTGGAGGACTAATTGGAGGACACACCATGGACCTCCTTGTTATGCAGGTCTACTTTCCTGTCTACTTTCGGTCAATGTGCCTCTAATGGCATAGCAGAACGTAGTCAGTGAGGACAACGGCCAACTTACTAATTCACCTCTGACGTTCACATGCGTTCATATTTGACAAAAATGCTCTTTATTGCTCCAGTAGATCTTATCTTTGCAACTCCTCTTCCCAGTGATCCATGATGGGTTCAATGACCTTACGGCAGGTAACGAAGACAACCCTGTTTTCCCATTAGTGAGGTGGAGCGAGAAGGAGGAAGAGAGGACAGTTTGACTAKTATTACAGGTAATTAAAAGCAAGGTTTGGGAACACCTTTTTGACCTGTTTAATCATTATATATTTAAATATTGCATGTGTCCAGGCAGATACAACTAAATACCACTTACAGCTTTAAACAAATAGAGAAATGTACTTAATGAATTTTCTCAAAGTATTACCTCTTTTTTTTTTTTTTTTGATACACCCAGGATATATTTAGGCAAAGAGTTAAAACAGAAGACAGCAAGAAGCAGTTACATCATTTTCTTTCCATAGGGCTGAGTATCTGGGAGTACTGCTTTTGATTAAATTGCTGTTGCTCTGCTTCATCTCTACCTTCCCACACTGTGCTTGAGCACAAGCATGACAATTACCGTAAAAATGCCTAAAGAGGAGAGACTATGGCCAAGCCTGACTACTTCTTTCCTAATCAGGATATGAGCTATGTGACAGGACACTAAATTTCAGGTCGCTTGCTAGCTGTTCAAACAAACAGCCACCACTTAGCTTCAGCACAAATGTTTCCTTACAAATTTAACTCAAACAGCAAATACACTGGCTAGGGAGCATCCTTCCAGAAGCCTTGCTGGTGAAAGGTCTTACTTGCCTTGGCAGCTTAAATCTGAYGAAATGTTTAAACAAAATGTCAGAGGAACTAAATTATATGAGCTGCRTCACCCTTTTCCTTCTACATCAGTAAAGGAAATACATACTGCCAGCTGAAATGCAGCACTGAAGGTAGGAAGAAATTCTAGTGCAAGTAAGAACACAATCAACCCACATCACTGAGCTAACTCTACTCCGAGTTCCAAGCACTGCAACACAGATGAAAGAAAGCATCAACTCAGTATTAACATTTTGGTCACTGTTGCACAAGACTTTGAGCTCCATTAAACAGCATGACAGGAAATAAAAGGAGTTTTCAGCCACGATAGCTCTTAGAAAGGTATTGCATTCATATGAGACTACACTACTTTCAACAGAGCTGCAGAGAAGAAACAAAAAGTTGAGATGTACAAAAATATTTTCACATTACAAGAAGAAAGTAAGCCTGGGATGCCCGACTTGCGTAAGAAGCGACACATAAAAATAAAATTAAAAAAAGCAAATGCTACAGACAGAGTAGCTTTATTTTCTCTGCCACTAGGGAGCAAGAGACAAGCCATGAAATAGAAAGGTGGTGATTTTTAAAGCAATGCACTCCTCTCCCCTTAAATTACCAAATGGCACTCCTTTCAAAGCACAACTTTAAYGAAGAAGCTATAGCCTTGCCTGTTGAGGAATTGTTTGTACAGTGCTTACCACAGAGGCAACTATGCTGGCTTGGTTGCTAGCTACCAAGGACAAGTATCACCACAATGCAAAAGAACCTCAGAGTTCAAAGACTGATTGCTTATTTCGAAGATCAGTATCTTAGTTTCTACCAGATTGGATATATACGAGCAATATAAGTCTAACCAAAAAACGCGTGCTAACCAAAAAAACACACGCCATGAAGTATTCCAAGAATTTTTTAAGGTTTGTTTTATTTCTCCCCCCTTCAAATCATCTGTTTCTGGCCACTAATATATCAAAATAAATGTGCTACAGGGCCATTTAAAAGGCTAATCAGAGCCTTGAAATACTTTAAAACATTGTGTTCAACAGCAGCTCAAGGATAACTTTTTGTGGCAGCATTACCTACCACACTGAACACTTGAAAAGCATCAAATCCTCTATTCCATTTAGTAGTTAGCATCACAGTAAGTTGAATAATCACTTCCAAATGGCTATTTATGGTTGTGGTTTCAACATTTCAACTCCCTCTCCCCTAAACAAGTTATCTAGTTTACAGCAAATTCACTGTGCAATCTGCAAATGTACACACATCCAGAGATGCTGTCAATGCAACAAATCCTATGTCCTCAAGCTTATTGCTTCTTCCAGCTGCAAGCTGGTTTTTTTTAAACCTCTCTCCTAAGTGGAAATTCTATCATAAAGAAAATAAAAAATTGAGAACATCAATAAGTTTTGATTAGAGACCTTTCAGCGTATTTGCTTTATGAWCCAAAAACAAAGCATCTTTTACTAATGATGCAAAAATTCTCTTGCCTCTACAATAAGGTAGTTCTGTTATTGATCCGCACTATCTTTTAAGATATTTTTAATGGACAATTAATTAATACTGTTTTCAAATAGCAAAAAAATAAGTCACTAGTTAAAAAGAAAGTGCAGTGGACAAAAAGATTGTTTTTTCCTCTTCCAGCCTATATATCTATCATTGCTCCTACAGAGTGACTTAAAAAGGAAAATCCTGAAACTCTAGTTCATCTATATTATAGCATTAAGTGCCATTACAACTCTTGATGCGCAAAGGAGTTAAAGAGTGGACAGTCACTTCTGAAACTGAAAAAGTTTCACTAAAATTACCTTAAGGTTGCTTGAATACTGTGAAACACTCTTCAGCTCTAGTAATTACGTTTCCAGAGAGGAATGCTGTGTCATACAACATATGACTCATGGAGTGATGTCCGGAGGAAACCACACATTTTTCTTTCTTTTCCTATAAAAAGCCTACCCTGATTCTAAGTTTAACCAAATCACCCAGACAGAACTCCTCTCTAACAACAACAACAAAGGTCATCTGAGCATCACTTGAGCGTGTGTGCAAGAGGGAATGTGTATTTTAAATCTTTAGCTAAAATAATGATTTTGCAGCCTACTAGCAAACAGGTAGCTTCTGGAAACCAAGATGAAACACTTTCCCTGCTCCTCCTTCAGAAATAAATTAGGAAATCTGCTGTGTTGTTGTATTTGAACACGTGTTTGTACTTTGACCTCGCTTTGGTTTTGCAACCTCTCGCTGCTTTGTTTGGTTGTAGAATCTGTCCTGGGCAACTCCCAGTTCACTCCCCTTCTCCATCCRAGCCTGAGTGCAGTCACGGGACTCCACTGTATTGCGACAGCKCTCAGGATTCAAACATCAGCTCAACAGCGTGTGCTAGCTGCTTCTGAAAGCTGTAACGAGGAGGATGGCAGAGGTACCAACGTGATCTCTTCCCATTGTGGAGGGCCTCCACCACACCAAGTCTTTCGCTGTAGATGAGGAACACCTCCCCCCCCCCAACCATTTGCATTGTCCCAGCCATGTAAACAGCTTGAATCTCAAGAGCTTTCATCTAACTGAAATCATCTTTATGCACCAAACCAGTCTATTTGCTTGTCACGCACACTTCCCTCGGCTGCAGGGTGTGTACATCCTTCTGCCGTTTCTAGTTAAACACTGCAGTTTCTTTTTAGATCAATGTGTTGATTTTCTCAGTGGTGGYTCTGCTATTAGAAGCTCAAATTCCACTGTGGAATACAACTCACAGCACTTCTTTAGAGAGGAGAGTAAAAAAAAAATTGTAGCATGCTCCATTATCACAATTCACTTTCAGAAATGAGATGTGCACCGGGATACCCAGTTCAAAACAGGTATTTATGATTGCTGGGATCACATTTTAATTCAGAAAAAGTGAAGCTTACATTAACAGTGACATTAAACAGAGCACCCTTTTCAACTCATCATCTCACCCAGAAGAACATTTTTCACTCTGCAAAGGCTTATTCACACGTGACTTCAGCCTGTGTCCAGGTAGAGCATCCTCAGCTTGTGAAGTGCCCCTTCTCTTCTTTACTCACTTAGCTTTTTCTCTGAGAAGACTTCTTACCCAGGTGTGTCAAAATCCTCTAGTAAAGAAGCTACAACGTAAGAATGTCCCTTCTGTTATACTTCTTCCAAAAAAAAAATAATTTTCTTTTTCAACTCAAAGGCCTCTGTTTATAGGCAGACAACAGACTGTTTCCTTGCCAAATACTGAAATGGTGCACATAGATCGAGAACTCAGTTGATTMTTGCATGGAAGAGACAGTTTCATTGTTATTTGCCCTGTATCTTACTACGACACTGCTGTAATGATCAATGTCGGACTCTGCTGCTGATCCAAGGAGCAATAAAGAACTTTCAGGAAAATATCCTCACTAATTTAAAATATAGCTGACCAGATACAGCAAAGCATTACGCATAAAGGTGGGCAAACGAAGCCAAAACATCCATGCTTCTGCTTCTGTARAGCCCTGCAAGTCAAATGCATTTCCTTTCAGAAAATAAAGGAGTTCATATTGAAAGTACACTTCATTAAAGCCCAGAACTGTCTGCTTGTAGGCCTGCTGAGCAATCTCTATTTTAAAATTRTGAGATTTGAAAGTCTTAATGCTGACCTCTATGCAAAAGAGAGGCAGAGGCATAAAAGACTTGAATATTTCTTCAGAACTCCTCTATCCTTATGCAGCAGCAATGCACCATTCTGCAAATAGCAACTTTATGCTCTATTGACTCTATCTCTCGCTGTTCAAAGGAGAATCCGAGTTGCTTATTAACCTGAAAGACCTAAAAAGGAGTTGACACTTTCCAGTACAAGGGAAATTAACAGCTTAAAAAGGATGCAAATAAAGAGTTAATATGTCATTGTGTTTTGTGTTAAGGGCCAACAACAGGTCATTTGGGTGCAAAGGGGGCTTGTTCCTGCTAAAGATGAACCAATTCAGCCTCTACATCCTGCGTATTTCTACGCAAAAAAGGTCACACACAATACAAATCAGAGAAATCCAACTCCTTAATTTGCAATGTAGTTTTTGCAGCTTGTCACCAGGACAAAATACATAGGTTTTACTATCYCAAATATATAACCAGTGCCTGCTGGTCAGATAGGCAGTGAGCATCTTCTCTCTCATAGGATTAATGTATACACAGGTACCAAACCAAAAACAGCTTATACCTCACTTGGAGACTCTGAAGGTGAAACACAAGTCAGCTATTAATTAATCACTGCCTCCTGCTCCCTCTTTTTCCTAGGTAACTGAAAGTACTGGTAAACACTTAAAGGTTAAACTGCACCGACTCAGACTTATCTGCCTATCCATTGCCTTGGATCATCAATAAACACGTTGCGGATGAATACTATGAATCAAGACGTCAAAAACCCACTTCCTCCATCCCAAAGGCAAGGGGACTAATAAAACAGAAGAGATAAAAAGCTCTTTGTTAAGACTGCGTGGTGTTATATCCTCAATATCCTGTGTCAGCACGGCCAGCGTTATCACTATTTTACAGCTGGGTGAGCTGTGTGATCCCATAGCCATGATACATATCCTCTTCATGCAACTTCCTCCCATAGCACATGGCAAGTGCCAAAGGTTTACCTGGGTTCAAAGGGCAATCAGATGAATTCAGACCAATAAAGAAGAAAGTATCATGCTCAGGAAGTCCGAGCCATTAATCACTAAAGGCTTGAAGAGCTGATTGGGGAAGTATGTTTATATGCCCCTTTATCCAYGCTCCTCCTCAAAACAGAGCAAACATACAGCAAAGCTACCACAGGCATGACACAGAGGGGTTTTTTTTTGTTTTGTTTTGTTTTGTTTGGGGTTTTTTTGGTATGACCCAATCTGACYGTTCTTATGGTCCTATCAGTGACCAAAGTGAGATAAAAAAAAAGAGATCCCAGTTCCTATTTTTGTGTTGGTCCGTTAGATCTTGTTTTTATGACCTTGACTACTCACAAGCGAGATGCACACAAGAAACAAGAAAGGACAACGATCAAAGCGCCTGCAGTTTAGCACAGTCTTTGCACTCCAGCCACAGGAGGTTGGCTTTCTTACAAGCTAAGTGTATAATGCTTCCTGCAGGAAGCATAACTTTTGCTGCAGAAGCAAAAGGATATGATCACAGGAAGCAAAACATGGAAATCTACAGACATGGAAAATATGAGAGACCACCACATCAAAAACAATAAAAGATTAGCACTTCTTCTGTTCCAATATGGTTGTTCAACACTTGTTAAAACTAAGGGGAAGGCACTAATGAATACCACATTGATTTCTGAATTGACTATGCTTGTTACTTGTGGTTGCTCTTATTTAGTTTTCAAACTAATAGAAACATTATTAGCTAGCTTTCCCTCTGGTGAACACACACAGACTGAGCAGTCATTTCTTCTAGTCCAATTTATTCCTATAGGAATAAGCAAGCATCAAATTCTGTCTAAACATTAAAAATTATCATCCACCAAAACCATTAAAACTCTGCTTCCTAGCGTAAGCATCCCTCAAAGAATTCAGCATTCACTGAGATCCCAATTCATGTGAAATCTTAAATGCACACTTTGCCAAAAGCACCAGAATTTGTCCCTTTGACTACAATGCTTAGTACCAACCTGAACAGGAACCTTAAAGAACTTCATCTTGCTCTGACTTAAGTCAAGTCTCATCAGCTTCGAGCACAGAGGAATTGTGCACCCCAGGCAGAAGCAGGAGCCTGTATTTTTCAGCAACTCTTGAGTGCTACTTAAATGTAGTATCCATCCACAGTAGTTGAGGCTTGATGCAAACCAACTTCTTGGGAGTCATGTACTTTAGAAGGCTGAATGTGCACAGATTTGGTTTGCAAGTAAGTACTCTTCAGGTGGCTGATACATTTTGACTTCTTACTGATACAGTTAATTGTAATGACAAAGAATATGTCTGCAGTCTATATATAGCATTATTAGTGGTTTCTCTAGTTGCTCTCTCAATACCAAAAAAAAAAAGAATAATAATCCTTAAGACTACTGCACCATAGCATACACAGACCAGCAATCGCTAAATCAAGCCATGGTCAAATATAGTTGAATACTTCTCACCTGGTAAATGTCATATATTTTTCAGCTGGCATTTATTCTGTTCACACTTGTACTTTTTTTTTAAATAAATAAACAAACCACCCACCAATCACTAAGCAAAGACTATGTGCATTTCTTCAAAAGATTTACCAGATCACGTATATTCCACTGGGCAGTGTTGTGCAATTCTGCACTCAGTATTGATCTTGAAAGTCTGCATATGATCAAAATACGGAAGAGACAAATCTTTCTCCTTGATAAACTGTAGCCTCTCAATTATTCCCAAGTGGGTTATCCTAACACAGAAATACTGGAGCTAATTGCATGCAAACTGCGCAGGTAGGTATATATATAAAATCTTGGACACGGCCATTCTTTCCTTGATCTTGGAAATCAGACTCGTAAGAAATGCACATTTTTTTGTAGAGATCTTTCTTACCTACTCTCAAAGGATGACATTACTTGGCAATTATCAGGTTGCACAGTAAGATTTCCTAAGCAAGAAGAGATTAGTCTTTTCCCCACCAACTCCAGGGAGCCCTGTTCCAGAACAAGATTTGCGCAGACCTTCTGCTGACTGTTAAACTAGCTACACTTTGTCTGATCAAAGTCACTTTCAAAGCTTTTAGCCCTGCAATTACAGTTCACAAAAAAAGTAATTCTATAATGAGCTTAAAATATCTAACACAGAGTTAAAAAAGAAAAAGAAAAAAAAAAGTAAAGGTACATGTTTGAGCCTTCCAGAAAGATGGACTTGCTTTCTTGCCCTGTCCGCTTACGCATTACAACTACAGATGAAGATGCTTGGTGACCTGCACTGTGGCAAAAATGCAGTGTGTAAATATTCATTTTGGTATTTAGCTTCTAATAGTGAGTTTACAAAATCTTAGGACATGATGCATGAGTTTCTTCTGCAGCTCACAAGTATATTGGTAGCAACTGCAGCTTAAGATATATCAAAATACTTGTACTTAAACCAGAAACGAACTGTCTGGTTTTGTGAAATTCCTTATGACCTACTCTCAGCCTATACTGTGATAGAGTTTTTACCCAAATTAATAATTCGAATTTATACTGAGCACAATTTACAAAAACGGAATAGTCTTAGGAAGTTTCTCAGAACCTGGAGCTCTGAATTGCTTAGAAAGCCAGTAAGAGTTGAAATTGAAGTTTACTGTAGTAAAATCACTTCCATATTGCAATTAGTATTTGGGAGGCATGGGGACTCCCAATCACCTATGCAAAGCCTAGCAATTTAAAGCACTGCAGCAGCTCTCAACCGGGCAGGGAAGACAGGCAGCCCCTGAGCTCTGATGCTTTACATGCGAGTATCAAGGAAGAAAGTATCGCTGGATTATCAAAGAACTATCTATTCCTCACACCTAAAGCCTTTGAGCACCTTGTTTCACAGGTCTTTTCTGATACTTTAGGGTTTAGCAGCAAGGATCCCCTCCTCCTCATCCTACCCCTAATACAATCCCTTACACTCAAGTTCAGTTTCATGGGGGTGTTTCTTACTGAACTAGTTAAACAGAGAGGGGTCATTTACCCTCACGGGCTTACTGTCCTCCCCAGGTGATAATCTGCTGTGACTCTTCAGGCTCTCCTTCTCTGTAAGAGCAGAGTGAGGGAAGAAAAAAAAAAAGAAAAAGAAAAAAAGGAACACTTATCTTGGATGTTTGCTTTCAGTTTGGCTCAGAAGGATCGGCTTCTTCCAAAGCAAACCCTCCTGCAACGTCACAGGGTATATATAGGCACACACACACAGAGGAGAATGAGAAAGAAACAGAGCCCTTCTGTAGCTATTCAGTTACACCAGGAAAAGCGTAAGCAAGGGAGAACATGAGACAGAAATAAAATCTGTATTTTTCTACAGCTATATGCAAAACATTGATTCAGGTGATAGAGCCAGGTTGGCTGTTCCTGGATGAATACTGCATTCATCCAATATTAGAAAGACTTCTACATATGCCTGGCTTTTGCCAGAAGACATACTACTTCTGTCTAGGTCAGACTGCCACCCTTGTAGTTTACTCCCATTTTCGCATGTCCAGCTTACTAGGGCTCAACAAAACTACAGCCAGTTCACTCACAACACTAACATAAAATTTTGCCAGCTGACTTGTCCATCTATGGAATCATTTAAGAGATGGCTCAAGTAAAAACTAGAGTTCAAAAGAAGCACCTTAGTCCTGTCTAAGCTGCCACCTATGTTTAGAAACTCGTAATATTGTTGTGCAGACATATCACACACCAGCTCAGCAGAAGACAACACGCTGTAGGTTTGAGATTCAGCTTCTGGTACTTGCTAGCTCACCTCTGCTACAGTTTGGCTCCAACTCTGCTTTTTCCAACACGTCTACACATCTTYTCCTCCTCCAGTGACGCAGACTGASCATTCAGAAGAATACTGTGCATGGTAGCATGCACGGTATCGCCCAATTCCTTACATCTCTCTCACAGCCTGTCTCCCCCCMCAGGTCCTTCCTCTGTTTCCTTTCTTGAACTGCACCTTCTGATGAACGTGCTTCCTCATCCATGCCTTAAAACACCCTCAGCTCCATGAATGCTCTTGGTGTCACCTCCCAAAGCTGGAGGAAGATTCTCTCTTTTATAACAAAGCAAGAAGATTCACACATGGATACCCTTCAGGTTTACTACTTGAAATCTTCATTTGCTGGTATAAGAGAACTAATTATTTTAAATCTCCAGCATTTCCTGCTCCTATACCAACTGAGAGAAGTAGAAAGTAGATCCTATCTACTGAGATCTCACCCTAAAGAGAAGTTTAGGAACAGGGAACTTTCTATAAGGAATTCAGGCTTTTTGTACATCGAGATAAAACATGTTTTTATACAAATGTTAAYACATTTGTCTTTATTGGATCTCAGTTTAGCACACCTGCTCCTCCTTTCCCTCTCTTTGCAAACAGAGCAAGCATGTTGGGGGCTGAGAAGGGAGGAGGAGAGTGCAGCTGAGATCCACCATGCCAGCTCTCCCATTTGTGGCCAAAGCACTTGTGGTCCTTTCCCAACTCTTCCTCCAGCAAAAAAAAGAAAAAAAGAAAAAAAGAAAGAAAATGAAAAAAAAGAAAAAGGGGGGAAAAGGGGGGAAAAAAAGAAAAACACTGCAGTTTTCAAACAGACTTGCCTCTTGTGTTTGTTCACAGGTATTTAAAGTCCATTCACGAGTCTGGCTTTTTGGCCCCAGTATTTTCCAACTCAATGYTAGCTTTGTGTCATCGAGTCCACTGCAGAGAGCTTCAGGTTGCAAGGGACTTCTGGAGGTCAGCCAGTCCAAATGCCAGCTCAAAGCAGGGSTGACTCTGAAGCTGGATCAAAGCTGCATCTTCTGGTAGGACCTTCCTMTCAGTATAAGCAATGCCATGTTTCCTGCTGGAGCTAGGGAAGGTTTTTAGGGACTAYCCCTTTGTTAAGGGCCACATTACAGGGCATCAAATCCAAAAGAGAGAGTCATGAAAAAGTACACATTCTCTCTGCCAATCTCCTGGTCTTAAAGAGGGTGCATATGCTCAGCTAAACTAAACTGTTTTCTTTAGAAATCCCATAGCTGCGAATGTGAAAATTAGACTAGCATCTGAGAACATCAAAGCAGCTCGTCCTACTGATATTATGTTTGTTTCTCTTCACTTGTAGCATTCTCAACATGCACAAAACCCCATTTACACGGTGCTTTTCTCTTGGGAGATATAATCTTCTGTTTTGTACTGAATTAAAACCAATAAAGCAGAACCAGCTAAACAGAAATAACTATGGCATTCTCTCTGAACTTGTAAGGGAAAAGAGAGGATGCTAATTACAGCCTAATTTCTTCACTGCCATAAAAGCATTATCAACTGCTTCTTTACAATGCACATCAGCACTGGCATTTTGTCAAATCAGGGATTTCAGTTCTCAGGAAAGGAGCTGAACAGCACCTCAAATAAAACCTGCCGCTTCAGGTGCTAGAGACCAGGTAAAACTTCTCGCTAGCACCTCTCTGCTGTGCCCATCTCTCCTGGGAAGAGGGAACGCAGTTTGTCCTCCATAAGCAGAGGGTTCTCAGTTACTCCTGCTCAATTCACTTGCTGTTTAATGCCAGTATGAGTGGTCACCACCACTAGAAAGCCACCCAGTCCAGGCTTGAGGCAACAGGGGGAATATGCTATTTATATGCAATACTGCCACATTTATATACACATTTATATACAGTGCTGCCACATTTATATACAATACTGCCACAAATTGATTTCAGGAACAAAAGTATATTTTACCGCATGCAAGCGGGTAATATTGAGCTTCTGCATTTATCTCTTTATCCTTTTGATACACGAGGCACTTCCAACTACATTTAACTAAGGAGCAGTTCAGGCTTCTTCTTAAGAGTTCTGTGTAACCTGTCCCAGGGCTATTTACTGATTAGAGACAACACTTTTGGGCCCAGTTTGAAAGTCTTRGTGGTTTTGTATACAGTAACCTGCTTGCAAAGCCAGCTGCCACTGTACTAGAGCAGCTTTTCTGTAAGAGTCGCAGAGCAATAAGCATCCCAGCCATGACATGCCAGCTGCCTGGATTCAGACACAGCAGCTGCTTTGCAACACAAGAAGAGTGGCAAAGGGAAGTCCAGCACATTACTGATTTGTTAAATCCACCCATGAAGGCAGCCCGTATTGTTGCTGCTAACAAAATCAGGACCCATGTTTTGCTGAAATTGCAAGGTTATTGCAGGAAATTATAGAAAAAATAAAGATATAAGAAGAAATAAGGAAATACAGATATACACATGTGTATGTGTGTGTACATATACATATACATACATATATATATATAACCAAATGCTCAGGGAAACTGTACAGCAGGAGCCAACAGGGAGCCTGGACGCTCTCCTGCCCAAAGATATCAGAGGGCTGCAGCTGGGAAAGTACCACCTCTCTCCCCATACGTATTTTCAGAGTGGTCCTGATAAACTTCCCTAATCAGAAGCAGGTAAACATTTATACCAGCCTTCAATGCAGCCATCACCTCTCTCCAACAAAATATTAGGTAAGAGCAAATACTTAACCAGATTCGTTGCACTCTGAGGTGCCGTGCTAAGGAGCTGTGCTCACTCATTTTATCTTCAGTGTCCAAAACAGACCACTGCTTTCCAGGGCTTTCAGTTTTAAAGGACAACCAACCGCTGAACATTTACTGACAAATGTTTATTAGGGGAAAGCATTCTAAATTTAACCTCTGGGTATTTTTAGGGCCAATAAAAAAAACAGAGACCCAAAACCCAAGAGACCAAATAATCTAAACACGTTTTCTCTCCTGCCTGTGCTATTTTAAAAAGCTGCTCCGTGTTTCATGGATTTTTTTTTTAATCACTGTTTAACTTCTTGTGGTACAATTTATTGCTTCCAGTACAAATTCTGATTCAACTGTGCAAGAAAGCAAGTCTGTAAGGAAGGAAGGAGACATGGGTTGCCATGGGAAATCACAGGTTCCTATATGCATCTGTCACCACTTGTATAATCCCCCCCCACACCCATTGTGGAGCAGAAGCCCCTATTTCTTTGCCTTTCCACGGCAAAGGCTGTGGGACCCCAGAAATACATAGAAATTCCCCACTCTAACCCAGAGTTCTGGATTAAACTTCTCTGAGTGAAAACGCCCAGGCTTACATGGGCTCCGTAAGTCCCTGCACAAGTTTCGTGTATCCAAACAAGTGTTCCTGGGGTGCCAAAAAGCTTCTCCAGCCTGCATTTTCTTCTCATGCATCAATGACAGCCACATTATTGCACTTCAGCAACAACTTTCCTGCTCGGGCCTATTGCTTCCATCATCACCAGCAAAAAAAGAACATAAAAGCTTTAGCAGACTCAATTGTACAAGCTAAACCTGGTCTAGACAAGGCTGGCCAACTTTCATGGCAGCATCTTTAGGACAGACTCTTCACACAGCTGGTATTATGTGCAGATGTTCATTGTGGTACTACACGACGTCTTGCCATGGACTAGAACTAGAAGAAGAGAGGCTAATCTCCCCGATCCCGCCACTGATTATTGCCCTAAAGTCAGTCTGGCAACGTCGTGAAACACCACAGATGACAGCCGAATCATTTAAGATAAGCTTCAAGTTACAGACTTACGTTCCCAGGGCCTATAAGGACAGACTGAAGCTGAGGAAGCAAAACAACTGTCCAGTGGTTTTCAACTGCTTTTCTCTTAAAGCCTTTAAAGATTTCTCAGTGGAAGCACAGTTGCCTGTAGAACAGGATGAAAATCTATCAGACAATGGATTTGCTTTTCGTTATTATCCTTCCCATAGAGGTAATTCTTTAGGTAAAATCCAGAGAACTCCAGAATCTAGGAGTGTGTTTTGAAGAGCTATAGGGACAACAGAAAAAAACAAACAAACAAACAAAAAAAGGCAGTGCTGAGAGGCAGCTGCCTAAAAGCAGCTAAAAGGGACAAGCTTTACCTGTGGATAGCGTGGTGCTGTTGCCAAAAGGCTTTCCCCACTAATTCCAACCATGTTAGCAGGTGATTTATTCCTTGGTCGGCTATGCCCCAAAAAACCAAAAGAGATGCAGCATTCCTGGGTCTCAGAATGTTGGCACTCTTGGCTGTACTACAGCCTAGTTTTCACTTCTTCCAAATTACCACTGGTCCAAGTGACTCGTCCTTGATATAGCTTCTCTCTTCACCCCTACAAGCTCACAGGTAGCACACAGATCGATGGAGTCCCATAAACTGAAAGACATAGCTTTGTAYGCTTCCTAAGCCAACAGATGCTTCACTTTGAGGCAGATACGCTCCTTATCGTAATAGCTGTCTCTTGCTTTGTTCTACCTGCTACAGGAACAGGCATTTTCTTGCAAAATAAAAACTAACTGCCCTATTCCAGGTCTGAAAGATGTGCACGATGGCAAAGCAATCACAGGCGATGCTCCTGCAAGGGGAAGCTTACTTTCCCCTTGACCTACAACGCAGAAGGACAGCGCTCTCAGGAAACTGTCTCTAYCTATCAGGATACAAAGGAGTCCTCTCCTCATCTCACTACTCTAAAAGGTGACCTGTAGCCCTTTAACTTTCACATTCAGGGTTCCTGCGCTCTCTCTTCCTTGGCCATCTTCAAGGTCCTTTGGGCACAGGGAAGAGCAAGGGAAATGGCACAGGTACAGTATAGGATGTGTGTAGGAACCTTCAGAAGTGCAGGCAGAGGTGGTGGCACTGGGAGGTCTACGTTCCTGCACACTTATCTTCTGCAATATTCGTCTACAAGAAWGTCCCTCTGTATGGCTGCATGTTGCCTGATAAACAACTATAATATGATATTATGGAGACTACTCACTCACCAAACCTCCGCCAGTCATCTGTAACGGATAACACCACAACAGGAAAACTTCCTAGCCAACACATTACTTTCCCAGCAAGGTGATTATCCTGTGTTTTATTAACTGGTCAGGTTTCTGAGTTTTATAGTTATTTCCYAGTTAATTATTTTTGCTTCTGGGCTTTCATGCTGCTGGAACAAGCAAGGTCAAAAGAGGYTTTGCGTTTCGGTTGTCCTCCCCTCCACCCACCCCCAAGCAAGCAGTACCTGAAACCAAACTTCTCCACCCACGGAGATTTTTTGGCTAATGCGGCTGTAGAAAAGCAAACTAAAGGGATCTCTACTCAGTCATTCTGTAGATGAACTGATTATGACGACGACGCAAATATATTCCCAGGCATGTCTACGGCAATGGCTGCTGGGATGCAGTGGTATACCTATGATTCGGATGTCTTGAAGGCCCAAAGATACCAAACAGGATTCCCAATTTCACAACTGTTCCAAGCACCAGATTCCCGTAGAGGCAGGCCCTTCTCTGAGCCCGTACCTTAGCTCAATGCACATTATCGTAAGAAACCATCTCACGCCAGGCTAATGCCGAGGGCTATCCGAGCTGACCCCTTCGCTCTAGGGACTTCCTTTTGCTTCACTGTTTTCTAAACAAGGGACGGGACCATAGCAGTTCTCCTTGGAGAGAGGATGTTAACAGAGGCTTAACACAGCAGCTAGAGATTCTCATTTCCTTAGCCATTTCCTATCCGTGCTGTTGTTAAGGCCTCGTCTTCCCTCTGTGTCACGAGTTGTAATCTCGTTGCCGAGGACAGTTTCATTTGTTTGGAAGGTTTCTCTTCCCTTTTCTTTAACTCATAAACCTACGTACCTACAGCTCCAAAAACAAAAAAAACAGACCTCATGCCAGTTAAAAGTTACCCACTCGATAAGTTGAAGCAACTTCTTGAAAAAAAATGTCACTGCCTCATGACATTTCAGATTCAGTTCTCCACTTATTACTCYTTATTACTCCGTTTGCCATGTATCACTCAATCCCACTTCCTCCAGCTCTAACTGTCCTAACTACAGTTGCAACCTTTGGTTTCCTCAGGCAGCAACTTTGTTTCTCTCCTATAGCTCTTTTAGTTGTTTTTCGTGCAAGATAATATAGATAAAACAGTGTATTTTTAATCAGTTGGAGATAGAAGCTTAGTGTATAAAAGTAATCATTGCAGGCAGCTGATAAAACACAGCTGGTAAAAGGTGAGGAACAGTAAATATTGGACATGAAAGGTACAGATGGGTTAGGCTTTCAATGGGCAAAAAGAAGAATAAATGACTGCAAGGTAGCCCTGGTACAGTTTTTAATCTTATCTAGATTATGACATAATCCAGTATCTTCCACACATCTTCCTGCACTTAAAATGATTAAAATAATAAACAACTGGTAACAGGGCAGCACTTCCCTGGCGTTGAACCTGGGTCTGCACAAGTATTCTCATCTCCAGACTATTTTAACACTCCTGCCTCTGAAAACATGTATGTTTTTCTGTCCTCACCGGAGRACTTTCTATTTCAATACCCTTTATTGGTTGACTTTAAACTTCTGGCCTTTCCTTTTACATTTGTTTTTGTTTCCATTTAGTATCCACAGTCACCAGTTGCATATACTTCATATCATTTGCATTACATCACTTTTGAATATCATACTCGTATTGTACCGTTTTTTATTTACTTGCAGTATTGCAAGTTCGGATCTTTTTCTGTAGCACAATTCCTTCTCCCTTAGTGCCTTAAAAGCCTAGTCTGTTTGGGAAGAGCTACTTACCTCTTCCAGTTCCCAAACAGCATTTTCAAGGTCAATACTATTGCACAAATCAGAAAATTAAAAGTACATATAGCATAAAGGCTTTTTTTAAAAAAAGCAGCTCAGCTAAATGTCTACTGTCAGAAGTTTCTACTAAATGAATCCCTGATTTTACCCATTTTGTTAAAAGTCTTTTGTAAACGCAGATGTTCTCCCCATAGGTGTGCTCACAGACATGCACAAACGCACGCTCGGTACGAGTTGTTCTTGCACACATTTTTGCACTTGGAAAGGCACAGCATTTCTTTACACCGTGAGGTCAAAGCTACTGCAATTAGTAACTAAAATAATGGCTGAATTATTATTCTGCCTAAGCAACTCACAATTAGATCATCACAATCTATGCAGAAAACAGAGGGAAAGAATCAAGTATGACTTCATAAACTCTCGCTGACTCCTGCTGTAAATAGACTTGCCTTTTCTTGGAATTACTGAAGAGTTTTTCCCTCCCACCACCACTTTCAGCTGCCACAAGCAGGCTATTGTTTGTATTTAACCATGCAGCACTTCTGATGCAAACACACAGCTCACGTTAGCACGCCAGACTGCATTCAACCAAAAAAAAAAAAAAAAAAAAANAAAAAAAAAAAAAAAAAAATCTAACAGAGTGCAATTCAGCCCCACTACAATAACAGCAGTGGCAGTGGTGCTCCGGATTAAATACCTGTTCTGCACAAACAGAAAAAAAGATATACTCTGTTTTGGCATGTCTGCAACAAAAGGCTAAGCCTATACATACCAGAGCAGTCTTGCAATTCTTCCAAACAGACGAGTGCCTCTAGGCATGCCGTGCATCAAATGTGACAAATAACTGCTTCGCAGTCTATTAAGTGCAAACATCGTATGCATCCGCTGCCCCAAACTAGGAAGTCCAGAACTGGTCACGACCATCACTACGTCTCCACATCCCTCCCCTCCCAGAAACGCCACAGCCGGGYGCACAGTCACGGCGCATTCAAAGGCGCCAAAGATGTTCGCTCGGACACACCAGAACGAGTCATCCTCGGGTACCTGTTCGCGTTCTGTACTTGTATCTTAACTCGGGGAAAGCGCTGTTCGATTCCTCCACAAAAGCAACTGAAATTTCGTAAGCTCACTTACAGCTGAGGTGTCAGCAAATGCAAATCTTGCCACCCTGCAAAACTTCACCGCGCCGCCCCCTCCAGCGAATGCAAACTGCAGGCGAGTAAAAACCAGCCCTTTCTTTCAGATCCAGAAATAGGCTGGGTTTCTGAAAGCTGTTCCCTCCCCCACGCTCAAAACCTAATTTGCAGGGCAAGGGAATGTAGTTAGCCAGATTTGTTTTACCAAGGTTCACACCAGGTATGCTTGAAAGCACTTACCGAAAGGGTCCRGAAGAACTTGGAACAAGTGCATAAGAAGAGGCTCAAAGGTTCGCATGTACGACTGCAAARACTACGCACGCTATTTAAATTGGGCGAGGAGCTACCAGATTTACAGATAGAGCTTTCACGTAGACCAAATGGTACCACTACTGTTTTAATATAATACAGGTAGTTGTGGATATTTAGGCATAGAACAGAAAATCAGTTTTAGTGATCTATTTAAAAAAAAGAATTCTAAATAATACTAACATATCCAAATGCAAAACCAAGAGCTCTTCCTGAAGACATTTAAGTCAGATCTTTCTAATTAAAGATGCAGTCAGTAACTGCACATAACAACTCTGAGATTAAAAATGAGGGGGGGGGGAAGGGGGAAAAAAGAAAGCATCAACTAACAAGTTCTCARCAGCAAAACCTGCGTGAACTGTTAAGACCTGAATTGCAAATTTAGCCTGGGTGAGAATTTTAAGCCCGAACCCAACAGATGCTTGCAGAATATATACTTGGGGTTTGAAAAAGTTTCTCAAAGGAGCTTGAATCTTCTGAACAGCAGACGGCCAGCAAAAGTCACCATCAAATACTTCCTGCAAGTTCAAAAGTTAAGCGGGGCAGCGTTTTTTTTTTTCCAGGCAGGGTGGGTGTGGAAAAGGGCGTTTGGGGTTTTGTTTTCTAAAAAGCCAGTGCGGGCTGCCATTCTGCAAGCAGTTGGTGAGAATYCTGCATCCGAAATGCCAGCAAAGGAAATCAAAGCCCCCCAGGCAGGTTAGCCTATCTGGTAGCAAAGCAGCAAGCTAAAAACGAAAGGGAGAGTTACCATGGGATACCAAGATGCGTCACTTCTCTTGGCTCTTTCGGTGCCACGTGACATCTTAGCTGTAAAGCACCGAACTTAGCAGATGGGATTTAAAAAATAAAAATAAAAAGTAAAAAGGTCTCTCGATTATATCAAAGTTTTAGCTTCACTAATCGCCTATGGCTATGGAAACGCAGGTGTGCAAAAGCTTTATCCATAGGTCAAACTATCTAGAAATCTACTGTCACTATGCAATAAGCATCTGCCTCCCAATCGTCATCTTTTACACTTCTTCAGTTCCTTATGGTAAATTTAGTCAATGTACATTCAGAAATACTCTCTTTACTATCTTAAGTAACACTTAGCAGTTTTTCCTTCCTGGGAGGAAAAAAAAAAAAAAAAAAAAAAAAAAAAAAAAAAGGTAAGTAGTTTCCACTTCCACCTTGCTGGCGAACACAAAAGCAGCTACTTCACACCAACAGACACGATGACACGATCAGAGACCTCAAGAGAGAGAGATGATCAGGGCTGGGATAAATTATGTTGAATTTACCCTCCAATTTATCACACCAGTCACCAAAGTCATGCCTTTGGATACAGTCTGTTCAGAAATGATTTTTTTTTTTTTAATACTCTACTTAGTGCTTTGGAGGCAAACTGGTAGTGTTTTTTGGTTTGTTTTTTTTTCCTCCACTTTCAAGATACTGCCGTTCAAGTTGCCATTTGTGCATGCTATGTGGCATCCGCTCCGACCACCCGCTCATCTATATTTCAGTTCACTGCAATATCTTTTCTCTTTTTTTTTAAGCATCTGCTCCAAGCTGATGGCTCCCCGCCTGCCCAACTTTTTACAACCATCGATTTCTCTCTAGCCTTACCAAAACATCTCCAGTTTGAGGCACGGTCTTCCACCTCCATCCTCCTCCACCTTCTAAAGCCTCCTAAAACCCGCACACGGCAGARAGCAAAAAGCCTCCGAAAGATCGTTTCATATCACGGGCAAGCAAATCAACTCTCTGCAGTAAAAAGCAGTGTGCTGCTTAAGAAAGSATCACCCGCTAAACTGCCCCGTTGACTTCAAGAGTGTCAATTCCACCCAAGGTTGGTCTCCAATGCACCATGCTAAGCTGGTTCTTACCCCGGGCACCAGCTGCTACCTCGATGTACCTGGCTCTTAGCGGTATTTGCCAAKAGCGACAGGTCGAAAAACTTCAGTCGAGTAATACAGCAAATTAAGGGCAGGTTATAGCGGCAGTTSTGGTGGATAAACACCAACGTTTTGTCACCCGAACCACTTGCCACAAACGATGCCGGGCAAATGTTTTCCATTATTCTACCTGCCAAAAAATTCAATGCAGAAGCCGYGCTGTATCTGATCTGCTGCCTTAGCTTGTAACCCCCATCTATCACAAATGCTTTCARCACAGCATTTTAAAACAGCAAAGTAAGCTAGGATTACTTGTTACCCACTTAACAAAATAATGTTAAGATTTCCCACTCCTGCTGCAAGTTTAATATAGAAGGAGTTCTTATAAAATCCTGGTTTCGTCGTCTTTTCCTGCGCCAGGAGGTGCTGTCTTYAACAGCCACAGCTCCATTTTAGCCTATTTTCTTCCAACCTCTGTGAACTTTGAGATTGCAACGCCCTGCAGCATTTCTATACACCACCCGAAGAAACATCTTCCCTTGATTTAAGCTTGCCACTGCCTAATTTTATCTGATACTCTTTTTTGAATGGRGAGGGTCTGGGAACAGTCATCATCTGCTCACTCTTTCCATAGGATTCCTCTGCTCGGAACTGTTTCTTCTCTGAGCAAAAGAGTCAGTTTATTTAGCAGTTTCTTACACAAAAGCCACTCCGTGCCTTTGATCCTCCTCCTCCTCCATGGAGACTTTTTTTTTTTTTTTTGAGAGAGAGATGGAAGACCAGCAGGCATTCAAGACGGAGGAATTGTAAGTTTTTTTTATGGCACCTTATTGTTTTTTCTTTACCCCTTCATTAACAACTCCTAACATGCATTCATTTTACTACTTTGACTTTACTGCTTGGGGACACAAATCAGCATCCCCTCCTCTCACCGTCCTGATGCTCCTCTTGCACCCAGGGATTTTGTTACCCATCATACCTGCTGCTGTTGGAGAAGATGCCCCTCCAYGAGTATGTACCATTAATTGCTGTGTTGAACCGCTGCTCTCGCTTGCGATGACAAGCAGCGCAGCAAGCTGCAGGTTTGCTGGTGACTGATCCCATCAAGTCCTGCAGGAGAAGGAGCAAAGCCACCAGTCGCCTGCAGGTGCCTGAGCTCTGAAGCYGAGAGGAACAGTGCAAGAGGGGAAGAGGCATGAATCTCGCATTCAAACTTGGCACATGGGGATTTGGAGCCTGCGGGCTCCACGTAAAACAAGCAGAACACATATCTCAAGATGCTTGTGTTTCTGGTTCTCTAAAAATAGATCTCGGTCATCTGTAGATATTATTTCCAGACACAGAAACAGCAAACTGACCTCTGCGGAGGCACACACAAAAACCTCTGCATCATGGGGAYGAGCAACCACTTGCTGCTTTACAGCTTCATTAACCCCACACCACATACCAATTTCTTAACCTCACCCATGTTCCACGCAGGCCTGCTTCCYCTTTTCACATGGAAATGGTGCACCCAATACTCCTTGTGTTATTTGTAATCACAATACACTAAGGGACAGAGCCATATTCTGAAATTCCTGCCAGCAAGCATATTTTTGCCAGTTTTCAACACCTCAAACTGCAAACTTCTCCTGACACAGGAGGACAATACAGGTTTGTATTTAAGATGTCTGTTTTCACTAACCCTAGAATTAACATAAAGAAACAAATCCTGATGGAATAGAAGCATTTTCCCAGCTCAAATTTCTGTACTGTTGGTACAGAAATATTAAAAAAAGAGTTGGCATTTTATTGTCAAACAACAGGGTTACAAATGTGCAGAGAAAGAACTCTAGATTTAACATACATTTTGCAGTGACAAAGCTTTTTTGCACCAACATGAATTAGCAGAATGCTGAAGAAAATTTGCTGGAGTGTTTATACATGCTCATGTATAGATAGAATTTTCTAAGTCTTTCCATCAACCGTGCAAGAGCTGTGGRGTAAAAAATAAAACTCTTCCTTGAGACACCCTGCTTGATATCCCTACTGCAGAGTCTTGGACAATGTCTGGAATGTATAGGAAGAACTGATTAATTTCAGCTGCGTGATACCATAGCTATCACTCACAGGTAAGGATACAATGCCTCAGTTTGGGAAAGAATGAGAGCTTTAATCAACATGTTCAGGAACTTACTTCATCTTGTGTTCTGGAATTTCAGGTTTCCAAAGAGTCTTTGCTTTTAAAATTCTCATTATGTGAATAAGGTCTCTGAAACAGGGTTGCCTGGCCCAAGGCAATTCCTCCAGCAAGCCACACCAAGCAGTTACCTCCTTCCCCTCACTTGGGTTGTTGAATATTCTCTTCTCTTCTTTTTCAGTCCACTGCTTTCCAGACCATTGCCTTGTCCAGGTTTCAAAGCATAAGGGGACATACTCTGCTATCCATCCAGGACGCAGTCCCAAGATGATCAACAGCTAAAGATCTGATGGACAGCAAAACAATTTCTCCSACAAGAATGAACATAATAGAGCGGGGATGCATGGAAGGACTTAGGAAATACTGGCTTTTCAATGGCTGGCCATGCTGACTGCTTTATAAAGTAAAAATYGAGAGACAAATGCGTATTGGCTTGAGATTTTACTTCGTACGTCTCTTTAAAACAAGGGATCACTTTGTCCAAGCTCCTTTGCTGCCTCTTTCTGAATGGTAACATGTTCACCGTCATCAGCATCTTCCCCGATGCTTGCTTCTCATGAAGATCAAAGAAGTCAAGCAAGGGTGAAGGAGAGGAAAACAGAGTAATGAGGCAGTTTGCAAAGTGGGTATTAAATGATGAGCAAYGGTTCTCTAAAAGAGATAGAAAAGCCATGGATAGCAGGGTGTTGCTGCATTATGTTACTCACTCACCACTCTCCCTTGAAAATCTCCTTTATTCTGCACACTCTTTCTATTCCAAGCTCAACTGAGCTCACATTTTCATCTCAACCTCTAGGCCTCCCTGCTGCTATTACAGAGACTAAAGGAGATGATTATGAGAATCTACCAGTTCTGCCATGTTTATTTTTTCCTACAGCAGAAGGAAAATTTGCAGAAAACTGACCTCTTCTGTCTCTCTYTCCTTTGCTCCATAGAGGGAAGGACAGCAAATGACCCACAAAAAAAGAGAAGGAAAGGAAAGAAGAATAGTTTCCGGCCACTCCTTGAATCTTGTAATGAATGGCTACCTGAACCAAACCAAAGGTACCCCCGGCCCAGCCCCATCACCTACAGTGATAAGGGCCCAAGGGCAAGCAGGGTGAGCACGGCATGACTGTGTCAGTAGGCCTCTGATAAGCAATCAGACAAACACGCAGAAAACTCGGCAAGCAAAAGGAATGCTGTCGGGCCAGAAACCGCACTGCAGTGAAGAAATACAAATATCAACGAGCTCATCTTGCTCTTCTCCCGTGCCTTTTGGCTGGACAAATTCAGTTTGAGGTTCAGCAATTCAGCGGTGCACTCAAGTTGTGAAGTCGAGCACACAAAACGCACACAGAAATTAAATCACTTTCATACCGACTGCTTCAGCTCTGTAAAATAGGAACTGAAGTACTGTTCGATACTGATACGTATCCTGTAGAACCAAGTCCTACAGAATTTAGCCAGGTTACAATCCCAAAAGTTTTAGCTCCTCATTCTTGTGCTACACTTCTGTATTTCATAATTTTAACCGTGCACTAAAATTATTAAAATTTGGTGAGGAAGCTCTCTCTTCCATTATACAATCCATCTCCTGACCCAATGTTTTGTGAACATCTTGCGGGGGAGAGGAGGGTATGGGCATAAAGCTGTGTTACTTCATACAGAAGTTGCCATTTGTGATTAAATATCCAGAGGTTACCGCATGCAATTTACTTGGGGGGCCAATCTAAAGGCAGAGCAAGTCAGCCCATTTTAAGAACCCAACTCAGCTCCACGATGTCACCACAAGCCTGAGCTCTAACTGGCACGTGAYGCTTCAGATGCAGCGCTGATTTAAAGACAGCCGTCCTTTTGCTTCAATAGACTGGCTCATGGCACTAGTCTTTTAGTGAACGTTAACAGAGAGATCACACTTTGAGCAAGCTGGCACGCTCGCAAATTAGACGGGCAACCTCATGCTGAATATTGCTGGAGTGTGAGAAAACCCCCTTGGAGAAATTCTGCAGCTAAAACTAGGTACTTCCCTTACCTCCTTTGTAAAATGGCTTTTAWACTGTCATGTACTGCTGTGATTAAGAAGCAGCTGGAGACAGGAAGAGATGTTCTCCTAACTGCTGACAGGTAAGTTTATCTGCACTTTGCAATAAGCACTTAACGATGAAAAAAGCACAACAAGGACGCTGAAAGACAACCGGCAGTTTGACGACTGCACCCCAGTTTTCAAATAATTTCTGCGACGTAGGGTAGCGATTATGATTGCGACACTCCCTAAGAATTCGATCATCTGTTCAGTGGTAGGTTTGGGGGCTTTAAACAGAATCAGTAACAACTGAAGTGCAACACAAAACAGGAGCCAGTGCYTTCACATTCCTGGTTGTCAGCTGCATTCCTTGAGAAGCTTCACAAAAAATGAAAACACAGAAAAAGCCACCAACAAGAGGAACACCAAGCCCAGCGTAGCAACGGCTTTTAGGAGACACGTACATTTTCCACGTTYGCTGCTATGCCCAGACCTGTTAGTCTACCTCTGCCTTTTTTTAAATGGTGCTCATTTCCACACCTGCTGCTGGCTTCGTTTAAATGCTTTTCAAGCAGGGTTATTATTTTTGGAGCAGTAAGAGCGGACACACCAGTAGTATAGAAGGGCTACCCAGTGCCATTACACTGACAGATTTAGATCGTAAAAATCTTTGGCAAGGGACAGCCATCCAGCAGCTGTATCAGGCTGAGGAAGGCACCAGCCTAATTTGTATCAGCGATAACTTTCACAAAACATCTCAAGTGATCCTGAAAGCATAGTTAACATCCCCAAATTATAAAAGCAGCATTTGTGCAAAGCATGTTCTTTACCTCTTCCACTGCTCTCCYTTCCAGATGCACAGTATAAACCAGGGAGCTCCCAAGCCTGTATTTACTTGAGCTTTCCAAGAAACTATTAGTAAATCTTGGGGAATTCAGCAATGCATCAATGCCTGGGACAGTCAAAATGAAGAGTCCCACAATCCAGAGAAGGGCCGGGAGGAACCTAAAAGGAGGAGTGTGCTCTAGACAAGAAGATATTTAAGTTTGCCTTAATTTAAAAAAGCATGAGAGAGGGAATACAGGACCCAAAAAAAAGGGAAAAAAAAAAGAAAAACAAAAACTTTTGTTTTAATGCTTCTTGGAAAACACACAACTATGCGAACAGAAAAACACATTTAACAAATGAATGGAAAGGAAGCATCTTGTGCAAGAATTCCAGGAACTGTATCAACTGTGGAATAATTAAATTGCAAAACTATGGAGTAATTAAAAACAACTATGTCTATCATTGTAATAATGAACAAACTAGTCAACACTTATCTACTAGTAGAGAGAGCTATTTAATACTGTCTAATTCAACAAGGGAGCGCAGTCTTTAGATACATTTAATGGCTGAAGTTGGGAGAAAACGGCCAATTCATAATATACCTTGCCAAGAAGCACAAGACAGATGCATCACCACTGGAGACGCAGAGTCTGTCTCCTGGGTTATAGACCAAGAGAACGTGTAGATTCCTTAAATGCTTTGACACCACCCAAGTGGTTTTCTAAATGGCTTCTTTAAAGAGGACAGAAACGCAGAAAAACCCCCTCAAATGCAAAAGAGGGCCCTGCTTGCAATCTTTAACTTTCTGACACACTGCTAGAGAGCGAAACACAATTGCAGCACAACAAACAACATATTTGGAACGACTTCCAATGTGACTTCAGTGCAAAATAGCGTTTCCACTGGGCTGTTAGTAACAGAAGAACTGAAGCTGTAACAGCGTGGCTACAGCAGCCCCAAGTTTAACCTCAGCTGTCCTGCCTTCAAAGGAAGTCAAAAGAGTAGTGTGAAAAAACTAAAAAAAAAACCCTTGTGTTGTGCTTCAGACACAAAGCAAGAGGAAAGGCCCGTTTTCTCTTTAAACACAGGCAACAAGAGCTTGTGAGCACGCCCTTATGGGAAATCCTATTACTTGGGCCTGTAAGCTATGAATCAACCTCCGAATAATTCAGGGAGAGCCCCAGGACACGGCAGCAGTCATTTGCTAATTCAGTGGACAAACAAATACAGAAAAGCTTTATTCTTTGGATTAAAGATTAATCACCAGGAGGTACAGCCTGTTTTCAGGAACGGCAGTCATTTCCTGCTCCCSCGTACCAAAGCGCCAGGAGGCAGTTCTATACTTGAGGGAAAAYGAGCTGGGAGATGACAGTGAAACTATTGATGGCCACTTGCTTATGGATGCTTCATCTTACGGTACTCATCAGCCAAGCTATTTAATAAGCAGCAACAGCTAGGGAACTTTATGATAGTCAAATGTGATCAACASAGAACAAACTGAATGTAAGAAATATATAATAGCTGCTCCAAAATTCAGCTAAATCTTCAATTTTGGATTAGTGCCCAAGATACTAAGCAACTGCTTCTCTCCTTGGACTCCTCGGTACAAGACTGCTGAATTGACATCGGAGGAGGCGGCAGCAGCAGCAGATCAGTCCGTGGACTGGATTCACATATTCCTGGGTACTGAGGATTGCATGRATTTGCTCAACAGCTTCACCTCAGCTTTAAAAAAATCTGCGGACTGCATGTTTGTGCCTAAAGCAGCTATGTAKATCCTGCAACATCCACTTGCCGCTCCCACTACTATAGGATGTTTTTGATGTATGTCTGGAAAAAAGTTGGGGGGGGGTAGTTAGTGGATAAGTCAATTTAATTACAAAAAGCCTAATGTGTAATCATAACTATATACAGTCTAAGCAAAACCACTCAGTATTCAGTGCAGGCCCCAGATCGACTTTTAGCTATTAAAGAAAGGAGCTGCCCATTATATTAAGTTTCACACAAAGGAAAGTGGAAACGATCTCAAAACTCTCGCAGAGTAGGGATAAAAATAAAAAACCAAAAAGCAGCAGCAGGTCTGGTGGGTGATGCTGTAAAACGTGTTGCCTATGGTGTGCAGAGGATGAATAAATGCAATGCTCGCGCAGAATTTCCTTTAACCTGCCACATCACGCCTTAACTCAGAGGCAACTTCATAATCAGTCATTTCTGGCAGCAGCCTGATTACTTAAAAGTCAACTTCACAATGAACTAATATCCTACAGAGGACACAAAAACACCACCACATTTGCAGTCAGTTACACATATGACTAACAATTTTCCCCAAAGGTACTTTTATGTGTGCAACACCCAGAAACCAGAGGCAGCACTTTTAATGCACACTCTTTCTCATGAGTTTGACATTTCACAGGGTTTTTTCTCCCCTAAATGTCTCTTCTACTCAATTTTTGCCCATATAAGTGGGAAATTTCATAACTGAAAATCTCAGTGCCTGTAAAACTATCCAGTAGTCTGTATTAAAATTGAACTRTTTTAAGCCCTTGCTGTATTCCTACATATTTTTATTTTCTAAACAAGCAATTTATGGAAAAAATATTTTCAGAAAGATAGATTATACTTTGAGGCTTTGTTCCCATGGAGTTATGTTTCATAGGTATAAGTATAGCTAGCAGTAATAGGTAGCACTAACACATTTAAACACAAATTATCAAGAGATGTAGAAATTTAGTTCCAGTCATAAACCACTGCAATATCTGCTTTAAATAGTTACTGTTATATTCTCATTATACAGCAATCAGTGCATTTGCTTTGCACTCAGTCAAGAGAGCTGCCACGGTCAGAACCATTAAGTAGTACATAAAAGTAACAGAGGGTTTCTCTTGCAAAGACTCTGCAGTTTAAAATTAAAAGAAAATTCAGCAAGCAGCTATATCGAGCAAGTACAGTGCTGAGCTGAAGGATGTGCATATTTATATAATGAAAGGCTATCTAGATTATTTTAAGGTTCAAGTTCTGCAAAGTTAACAAATGAGGGAAGGGATGCCTTCCCTCTCCCCCTAAAAAGCTAACATTGATGCAAAAGGGTTAAGAAACACAACTGATTCAGTTGCTATTCCGCTCTATTAGATTCCAAGATTTAAACAAGTCACCCACTTGTTTTGTGACCCCACCAGTCTGGAATATACACTGCCATATATTGGAAAAACTACACAAAAAGTATTAGGTTCCAGATTTCTAGGTGTCTGCACGTCATTTCTTAGCATAAACTTCAAGACATGCTACATACACAGCAGTATTTTGTTTGAATTTTTTTTTTATTTAACACAAAACAAAGAAAGCCTTGCCTCTTACACTACACCTGTTCAACCTATTAAATCTGCATTTAACTCTAAGTAAAGATTTCTACATTATTCATAGCATCTGTGTATACGGCCCAGAGGAAATGAAAGATGAATCAATACAGTGATAGCAGTTTCTGTTGCCTGGTAAAAGTGTGTCTTCCACTCATTTATATTGCTGGGAAGAAAAAATGACAGGAATTTTTCTGAGAATCTTTGATGGAAACATGACTAGGGGTATTATGGTTTTGTCCATAATAACTATCATACAGCTTCTAGCTTTCACAAAGTAGTTACTGCAAAATTAACCACTGCCCATAAAGATCCACTTTAGATGAGATACAAAGAAAACCATCAATTCTCTGCATTTCAGCAATGCTGATCACATATTTAGTCACAGTATGTTTCTCCCTACTTCTGAGTACTGACCAGATTTCTTACAGTGGCTGTGGACACACTATTAAACATCTGAATTGTGTAAAAATTGATATTCAGAAGCATGAAGTRATATGGTATCTGCTTTACAAGGAAGACAAAGGCAAACAGAAGGAGAGAGACTAATACAGACGTTTCTGAAAACAAAGTTTGGTCAGGGCACCTCTACAAAGAATTACCACTGAAAAGCTGCTTTTCTGCTTTGTCCCTCACTGAGATCACTCCAAAGCATCCAGTTCAGTCTCAACAATTTTCAAGAATGTCAAGAGAAAAAGGAAGCAGCTTTTCCAACTAAAAGCAGAGAGCACCAAAGACTCATTTCATACGATACGCTAATGCCTCAGGTTACATGTTAAAAAACAATTAACTGTTTTTAAAATACATTTTTTCTCAAAATCTCTTTGCGCAATAGTATTGTTTTCATTTCCCAGTTCTTACATCTCCTTCTCTAWCTCTTAAATCAGTTATGGAGCTTTCCAGCATAGATCAAACCCCAAAAAACCATTAAAGAAGCTTAAGAGATGCCTTTCAGCAACTCCTTGTACAGCTTCAAAGGATTATTGAAAGAAAAAACATAGTCACAYGCAGCAAGAAAGGGCATGCACCCAATTTATTTTCTCTTTGCAGGTCATTCATCTATGTCAAAGTCAAAASTGGGAAGAAAAACGAGGTATTCCAACTGCCAATCTGGTTGTCTACTCAATATATCATTCTGATTTCAACAGCAAGAAGGGCAAAGATTTCCTTGTAAGTAGTCTTTTTGGAGCAATTAACCTAATACACATTTTCTGAAGTCCTGCTCTTAGTTATCCTTAACTAGAAGAAGGAAAAGGCAACTGCTCTAAGCAAGGTTTCAGCTGACTCTTCCTAAGATTATACAAGATACTATTGGAGCTTCATTATCTGCACAGTTTTTTTTCTTGTGTGAAGAGAGTGCCACGCTGGCATAAGTAATGTCTAAGCTAACAGAAAATAGAGGGAATCATCACATTCTCTAGTAAGCCATGTTTGTTAATGAAAGCCTCACTTAAAGAAACCAGCCAGTACAGATGCCAAAGCAAACAGTGCCATGCAGCTGTAGGACATTAAGTCAGATGTTTGCTACACATACCCAAATGAGGACCATTGACTGCTGTCAGTGTTGAACGCTGCTGTTGGCATGTGTTCAGGAAATCATGCATGCAAAGTGGAAAAAAATAAATCAATATCAGCAGGTGCATGTTCAAAATAAGAATTTATCCAAATTTGGGTCACATTTAATATCAGCGTACAGCCAATTTAAAAGTACTGAAAAACAGGGCACTTTGCTTTCATAGTCTGTGAATCTTTCAAAACGCAAAATTTATTTACTTACCTGAAATTGCTTTCCTACCCAGAGCACTCGATTCATCAGGTTGGAATCTCACCACGACTATGACAGTCAAAGCTCAGAAGACCTGCTGCTGGCTGCTTTTCAAGCAGTCATGAAGTAGTCACTGGAGGGGAAAAAAAAATAGTCACGTATTGAGAAGCACGGCAACCTTTTAGCCCCCCTATTAAATATTAGGGTTCTTACAACAGAAAGACAAAGTCAAGGTATATATTAATAGCTGGGAGAGCACTGGACAAACACGGAGAACTACCTTTCAAATACAGTACATCCCAAATGAATCTGAAAGAGAAAATAAAGACCCYCGTCTCCAGACAAGGTCTGTTAGCAGCTTTCATCAGATCTGAAGGGTGTKGGGGGCTCTTCAGCATTTCATCTGTGCTCTGTGGAGAGCAGATCTGACGTTCCCTGCATACCCAGCCTTCCTGCGGACGTTTATCTTGTACACACACATGCTTTATCTGCAGCTAGCTCCCAGCCCGTGCCACAAGAGAGTAGTTTGGATGAGACTGCCACCACCAGAACAGTTCAGCTCAAGGCGGGAAACAGAGCTGTCAGGAACAGGCCAGTGACCAGGTATTTAGTCCAGGAGCACTTGCTTGGGCCATAGACCAGAAGCTATTTACTCCCAGTATCAGGTGAATCTCAGTGTCCCTCCTCAAGCACAGCACAGATCCAACTTGCAGGCAGCTTTATCCATGTCTGCACATCCCCTATATTGGGACACAAACAACATACAGGATCTTCTTACAGCCATGCTTGCATCTTTCCAAGACATGAACACAACTAGTACAAATCAATCCACTTAAGGGTGGAAGCTCCTGGTGTCACTTTTGATCTAGAGCCTTGAAAGAGTACTAAAACTGCTTTGAACAGGAAGAGCTATAGCTGCTCGCATGGGAGGAAATTCTCCAAAGCCATCAATACTGATGGCTTTTCACACACTTGGCTTTGAATATTGGGTTTGAATGCTAAACATTGCAGTACACAGTGGTGCAATTCACAAGAACACAACACCCAATTCCAGCAATTCCAACAGTTCCCAGAGCACGTTTTCTGTACCCAGAAGAACAAGCCGGAAGGACAACTCTTGGGATACATATCCAGCAGTGTTAAGTGCAAGATGGAACACACACACTAAAGAAATATTCAAATACTCTTTGAAGGGAGCTGATAAGATCATCCAGGCTCTAAAATGAGCATCAAATGAGACAACAGGTTTTGATGGCAAAGGGACACAGAAGAGTGAAGATGGGAGGCAGAAAGTCTTCTCTGCTGGTCTTCAAGATGGTCAAGATCATTTACAATAGCGGAAGTACTTGCACTGAAGCAAAAACAAAACGAAAAATCAAAATGTACTCGATCAAAATCCTCAAGAGGCAGCACATTGATAAAAGGCTTCTTTCTTTAAATCACTTTGCTATCATCAAACTTTTGTACAGCCATCAAACATCAGCATCAGCAACAGTGGATGAAACGCCTAATGACTTGGGGAGAGAACACATTCCTTAACCAACCCTCCAGCTTCCAAGGGAGACAAAACGAAATAAAGG